>NW_021680699.1:204469-205223 GCF_001412515.2 Diachasma alloeum
CACCCCCCCCCACCCTGAAGAAAATATGAGGAAAGTTTGTTGATTTTTCATTATTTTTGTATTAGTATGAAGATTTAATAAACATAATCTCAACAATATAAAAAATCAAAAAGTATCTCATCACCATCCCGCAACCGTCACAAACTGCAAACTCAACAATGATCAAAATAAAAGAACTAATGAAGACTCATCAACTTCAACAAATNAGCCAATTTTAAAAGAAAAAAGAAAATGAGTACTTTTTCTAAATATTGGAGAATAATTTTTTTTGCGCGATTTTTCTTCCCCCCCCCCCCACCCTGAAGAAAATATGAGGAAAGTTTGTTGATTTTTCATTATTTTTGTATTAGTATGAAGATTTAATAAACATAATCTCAACAATATAAAAAATCAAAAAGTATCTCATCACCATCCCGCAACCGTCACAAACTGCAAACTCAACAATGATCAAAATAAAAGAACTAATGAAGACTCATCAACTTCAACAAATTCCAATATCAACAACAAAGAGAACTTGGATGTAATGAATCTCCTCAAAAATCCCCTGTCAAATATATCTGTTACTTTTAATAATTGTTCAAATATTTCAATCTATCTGACAAAAAAATATGAGTAATGATAATAATAATAATAATAATAATAATAATAATCATAATAATAATAATTTATGTTTATTAATTCTTCATACTAATAAAAAAATAATGAAAAATCAACAAACTTTCCTCATATTTTCGTCAGGGTGGGGGGGGGGGGG
>NW_021680699.1:205418-280238 GCF_001412515.2 Diachasma alloeum
CAAAAAAAATTATTCTCTAATATTTAGAAAAAATACTCATTTTCTTTTTTCTTTCAAAGTTGGCTTTCTCTTGATAGCATTTCTCTGCTTCCTGCGCGTTTCGAAGTATATTATCTGTTAGTATTTCATCGTATTCACTAAACATATCTTCTTGTGTATTCATATTTCACTTTTTGAGTTAATTATTTATTATTATGTAGTTTATTTTTTAGCTTTTTACACTGCGATTTGTTTCGTTAAATAGTGTCTAATGGATCAGCTGATCGGTGTATGGTTGGGATAATGGGTTATGTTTGTACCACAAGATGTCGCTAGGGGTTATTCAGAACGTGTAAAATACCAGTAAAATAGCATAGGACGCGTGTAAAACTGGGAACGTCTGTTAAGTGAAGAACGATTGGTGGTGCGTGTAAAATTCGACTTACCGACCTCCAAATGCCCCTGTTAACCTGTACGTTACACGCACGCATGACATAAAATAAATTAAGTGCCGTGAATAAATTATAAAACATTTTGTAAACCAACGAACTCTTAATTATTTATAATACAAATTAAAACAAAAACATTTCCACAATCACCTCCTCAGTATCTCGATACTGTGTGAGTGAACACATTGGAATTACACTTTGAGAGGGGAATGCACAGATGATAGTAGTTAGTAACGAAAGTGTACGTACAGAATTTATTCTGTCCGATGAAACCCAGAGGAGGGGTATATGCTTTCAATAAGACCTAATTTGAATTCCAATTTTCTTTCTTCGGACACAACTTTGAGTTGTGTCAACAATTATTGTATTTTTTACGGAAATTGAGTTATGGGCAATGTTCTAACGGAGCCTTTTTCTTCTAAATTAACTCAATTTCTCATAAATTGCGAAGTAATGAATGATTTAGAGGAAGTAACTAGTTGGGGTATGAATTCCCTAGTGACCAAAAGGAAAAATCTGTTGGCACTCATTTCTGCGTTCTGCTTACGCATCTGTTACCGACGGAAGGTATGTCTTGCGCGCCAAAAATTTGACTCCAGGATAGTCTTATTCAACAAAGTACTTGTCTGAGAATGATAACTCTCTCAATCCACAAAATGTTGTTGGGGGGGAGGGCGAATTTGAGTAACAGAATTAAAATTTCGTTGTTTCATTATTTTTTGCCAGTGTGACCGTTCAATATTTAATTAATATTATTTCCNAGGTATACGCCCAAACAATTTTTTAATGATTTCTGATCAACTACTCGTTCCCAAATTATGAAAATGCTGCCCGAAAATTTCCCAAATGATTTCCAAATTATTCCATGCATTGGTTTTGAGATATAGTTGATTGGTTCGCCAAGTATACGGCGATGCTAATCTCTTACTAAAGTATCTCTGGCGTTTACTATCGGGAAGATAGGGAATGAGCAGTCTAGGTATTATACAATTGTCAACAAAACTTCTGTCCTCTTAAAGATGTTTATCCAAAATCGCAAGTACTAAAAAAATTGACTTTTTTCAAACTGGGAGATGAAGTTATTCCTTTTACTTTGGTACAAATTTCAATCCACCAACCCATGCTTATTATTCAGAAATGACATAGACAAAATGTCACAAATGCATGCGCTAACATGCGCTTATATGGGATAGAATCATTCAAATATTTCTTCTGTTTACCCCGGTACCCCAGATTTTTCTCTGGCCATTCGATTCAATATAATGTTGCACATTACCTCCTATTTTTATTTNTGAAACCCAGAGGAGGGGTATATGCTTTCAATAAGACCTAATTTGAATTCCAATTTTCTTTCTTCGGACACAACTTTGAGTTGTGTCAACAATTATTGTATTTTTTACGGAAATTGAGTTATGGGGAATGTTCTAACGGAGCCTTTTTCTTCTAAATTAACTCAATTTCTCATAAATTGCGAAGTAATGAATGATTTAGAGGAAGTAACTAGTTGGGGTATGAATTCCCTAGTGACCAAAAGGAAAAATCTGTTGGCACTCATTTCTGCGTTCTGCTTACGCATCTGTTACCGACGGAAGGTATGTCTTGCGCGCCAAAAATTTGACTCCAGGATAGTCTTATTCAACAAAGTACTTGTCTGAGAATGATAACTCTCTCAATCCACAAAATGTTGTTGGGGGGGAGGGCGAATTTGAGTAACAGAATTAAAATTTCGTTGTTTCATTATTTTTTGCCAGTGTGACCGTTCAATATTTAATTAATATTATTTCCTATAATCCCGGGGTAACTCGTACTCACGATGGGACTTCACTCTGGCGAACACGTGGAATTCCACCGGCGCCGTGCACTCCTTCAAAATACCAGGGCGTTTTCCTGGAGAGCCTCCTTTCCACCTCGGGGTTTCCTGGGCACCAATACTAGAGCTGGGATGAGCTCGATGTATCGAAAATCCTCTTTTTATCCGCCAATACTTCCGGGCGAATTTTACTGTATTCACTATTACTACTTTCGGGGCACGTGGCGACTCACGGGGCAGCTAATGCACGAGTGACGGTCTCTTCTTTTCCTTCGCGATTTGTGGGGGTTCGTCAGGTGTCGATGTCCTTCGGGTTTTAATTCGGGAGCAATCGGGGCCAATCAGCACGGGTGAGTGGTGACGATGACCACAATCCAGGGATGTCTCGCAAGGGATTATTGCTGGTGTTGAATACTCGGGGGTCTAGTATGGGGAATTTCCAGGAGACGATAGCTTCTCCAATTGATCGGGTGGGGCCGGAACTGATGTCTTCCTTCGGCTGATGTCTTCGTGATGTCCATGGGCGGGGGTAGAGGGGCGATGAGGGGAAAAATCTGGGGAAGGGGTATCCAACGGTGGCGGGATTTACCTTTTAGGGGGCAGTGTGTAGTGAGAAAAAATATGTAGAAAAATAATAAAAAATAAATGAATATGCCTCGTCACACCAGGTATACGCCCAAACAATTTTTTAATGATTTCTGATCAACTACTCGTTCCCAAATTATGAAAATGCTGCCCGAAAATTTCCCAAATGATTTCCAAATTATTCCATGCATTGGTTTTGAGATATAGTTGATTGGTTCGCCAAGTATACGGCGATGCTAATCTCTTACTAAAGTATCTCTGGCGTTTACTATCGGGAAGATAGGGAATGAGCAGTCTAGGTATTATACAATTGTCAACAAAACTTCTGTCCTCTTAAAGATGTTTATCCAAAATCGCAAGTACTAAAAAAATTGACTTTTTTCAAACTGGGAGATGAAGTTATTCCTTTTACTTTGGTACAAATTTCAATCCACCAACCCATGCTTATTATTCAGAAATGACATAGACAAAATGTCACAAATGCATGCGCTAACATGCGCTTATATGGGATAGAATCATTCAAATATTTCTTCTGTTTACCCCGGTACCCCAGATTTTTCTCTGGCCATTCGATTCAATATAATGTTGCACATTACCTCCTATTTTTATTTATATTTTTAGAGTCTGGTGGTAAGTGAAATATCAATTTGAACATAAATCCCATAAGAGCCCGGGTATCAGGAAAAATTTGTTTAATCATTTCTGCCGAGACTATAGCGCTCAATTTTTTTTTAACATCAAGAAAGTTAGTTTCATATGTTCGGCTATCAGCCATTAAAATTACAAAATTTTCCTTGAGCATGGAACAACTCACATTTACCGGCACTGGCTAAACATCCTTAAGGAATTTATGGCGTGGTCAGGGGTAGTCGAAAGAAAGTCAAGAAGTTGATGATTTTTTTTAATGCATTCTCTGATGTTTTCAAAACCCCTATTCAGAAAAAAAAATAAAAAAATAGAAAAAATGTCAACATTTTTCTGAAACTTTGCAATTGGGTCGAGTTTTTATAGAGGAAAATTTTAAAAAATAATTCAAGGGGCCTATGAGAATTGTTTAGACACAAAAATGGAAAAACCAATGAAAAATAGGAATTCTGCGTGCGCAACTTGAAAAAGCGACAACGTCGAGGTTAGAAATCATAGAGGGGTGAGCGCGGCAAATACGAATGGAGTTGTGATACATTTCGCTACATTTCGCTATGGGAAAGAACATACCAGCTGAGTGAATCAGTGCTGCCAACTCGTACCTCGAACGGCACGACGTTGTCGCTTTTTCTCTCCATATTAATTATTTTCCAATTTTTCGAACGACAAGTTATAAAAATGAGAGAAGGTTGAAATATGTGGGAAAAAAATAGAGAAGTGATTAAAAAAATATTTTCAACACAAAAGTCTTCGACATATATTAAAACATTCCAATCGAAAACTCGGTTTTTTTGGTGCAGCGATAGGTTTTCTATAAGAGAACAATAGATTCTCCTCCGTCTCACCTCCTACATGCCCACCCCACCATAAATTCCTTAACCTTAACTGAGTGCGGGATCATGGCCAATGAGGAATTAAGGATACTCTTGATTGACCAATCACATGCCATACTCATTCAGGCTAGTAGGACAGAATTTATGTTGACGATTGTATGTCTACGGTTCTCTTACAAACTTTGCGCGCTTTCGGATGTCACACAGGACTGCCTATCCGGGTTTCCTTTGCTTCGGTTGTTTTCAAGGTTCTCTCACCCGAGAGCGAAATAGTACATTCCATGCCCGAGCCTTGGAAAATAGATCACCATTCCCCACGTGCTTGCCATCCTCGCCGTCGGCTCGGAAGGGAATCTTGCACGTGGGGGACGGTGATATGTTTTCCATGGCGAGGTATGAACATTATTTTATGATACAACACGCTTCGCGCGCAAAAAACCGCTTTTTTCTCACCAGTATCATAAAATATCGTACGATACACGTAAAAAAAAGTACTTCCTGACGAGTGTGATTACAGACATCGCCTTCGGCTCGACCTGTAACTCTCACACTCGTCAACAAGTACTGTTTTTTTACTTGTATCGTAATATACTATTTCGTGTCGCTAGATCTGAAAAACGTGACGCGCAGCGACTGGAAAATGTGGTTTTTCAGGTCCCGCCGCACGAAAAAAATTTAACACTGAGTCGTTGAACCCTTTGCTCCTTTCCAGCAAGAATGCCAGACAATAAAATTGCATTCAGTGTAGATGCAACAATATAACGGAGAGCTGAACGATAGATCGATCATCTCATAATAGTCCGAAAAATGGTTTGCCGAAATTTCATGGC
Organism: Diachasma alloeum; assembly: GCF_001412515.2. Taxonomy (NCBI): domain Eukaryota; kingdom Metazoa; phylum Arthropoda; class Insecta; order Hymenoptera; family Braconidae; genus Diachasma; species Diachasma alloeum. The sequence continues at coordinate 210,550 of NW_021680699.1, forward strand.
ATTTGACCATAAAAAAATTTACTCTTGTGAAAAATTGCTCATGTCCCCCATGAAGAAAATCGATAGCTAATTTTTTCTTTGAGTTCTTGGATCGATTTATTTTTAGCTTTCCGACCCGAAGGGAGGAAGTTATTGTATTGACCCCGAAAATCCATTGTGGAAATTTCATGTTTTCTCCACGTTCCATGACCTCTAGAAACTCTCGCGACCCTTTTCAGAGAACGGTCTGTATGTGTGTATGTGTGTGTGTATGTATGTACGTAACCGAAATTTTGCCCAACGATTTCTCTCGAACAAACGATGCAATTTAATTTTTTCTTCTTGCAATCGATGCATCTTCATAAAACTTAGAACTGATTAAATTCTGAATAACATCGCCTCAGTGGTTCTTTCGATTTTGCAATAAAACTAGTGGAAAAACATCGAAAAATTATATTTTCCCACAAATTTGATGATTTCTCTTGGAGTAGCCATGGGATTGATTTGTTGTCATCATAATCGATGCATATTTGTATTCCTAAGATCGGACTGAAATTTCACCAAAATCGTCTCAGCGGTTCTGGAATTATTCAAACATAAATTTTTCAAATTTGCAACTTTTTGAAGATTTCGGGATTCCTCAATGAATAGAAATAGGGAATTGGTCGGGAAGTTGTTGATTCGACCCACAATGGGTCACAGCCAATTCCACCAACCTCTACCGGTCATACCTCAAAGAGTGAGCGCGCGAAACGCGCGAGCGGGCCTGATTTTTTCTTTTAGTTTTGGTTCCTTTTACCTTGTACAACATTCGCCACATGGCTGAATCAATTTATTGAACACTGACTGGAGTGGAGGATAATATTTCAATTCAATTCCTTAGTTGGCTATATCCCCTTGTTTAGTAAAGAGCAAGTGCCATTGAAGAATAACATGTGGAGGATGTCATAAGTACTCCATGGATTTTTGGGAAGAACGATGATTTTTTATTTATAGCAGATTTTTTATTTATTTTTTGATTTATAGCAGGCCAAATGAAACATTAAAAAGTTTGCCGAGGAAACCATAAGTCGCAGTCAGTCTACATGCAAAATCAAAGTGCTGGTGAGAAATCCAGTTACAATAGTTGAATTACAAAACCCTGGCATTCTGAAATTTAAAACGCAAAAAATTCCGACGATAAATTGACTTAATTCTTATTCTCATAAAATTAATCGTAAAAATCAGATGGGAACGTTGCAATTCTCAGTAATTTTTAGTTACATTTAATACAGCTGTATATAAATTCAGGCACATCTTCTCTTGCTCGAAAGAAATCTTGGTTCTGGAAATGAAAAAGTTGGAACATTCTTGGCCCAGAATTGACAATTTTTCTTGTTATGAATTCAATCTACTCCTGTTCGCATGTCACCTGACGTATGGACGCAATTTCTAATGTTCAATTAGTGTTGAATTATTCCACAATTTTATTGCTTTCCAAATTCTCTTGGTTCTTGATTTAATAATTGTCCTCACTTGAAATTAATATCTTTTCAATTGTGAATGCCAGTAATTTTTCTTCAGAAGTTGAGCTACTACTTTTTTACATTCAGTAGAATGTTTTCTAGAACCATGAGTTTATTGAAACCAATAACTTGGTTATGGAAATTCTAATTCTGTTAGAATTCTTTAATGCCTAAAGGAGGTTAGGCGGTGTATGAGGTGAATTTGAGAGTGAATTTCTGTGGTTCCCGGTAGCTTAGTCGGTAAGAGTGCCCGGCGCGTACCTGGGAGACCCGGGTTCGATTCCCGGCTGGGTGAAGTGGAAATTTTTTCTCTCTAAATTCTAATACTCTTAGATTTTTTTTTTTCCATTAAAAGGAATGAGCTAAAATAATTATGGAACAGAGGGTCTAGCTGAAGTCTGACTTTTTTAGTAGTAATCAGGCCTAAAATATTGAAAACGTCATGAATTCGCAGAAAGATTCCGTGCTCTCGAGAACAGAAACTAAACCTGCCGTGAATATTTTGATAATTCGTTCAGTGAGATCCCCATGACATCCTAAAAGGATCTTTACCTGCATTTTGTTGGAAAATATAGTTAGTTGAAGTGAAAGAAGAAAAAAAGTGTAGTTGAGTGTTGGCAAATAAAAAAAATAAGGTAAATAGATTGAATGATAAAATTGGTGAAGAAGAAAAATGATGAGAAATGGTATAATTTGGAGTGAAGTATGATAAAATTGATCATTTTCAGAGAAAGTAATTTGGTGTAAAATTGAAAAATTGTAGAAAATTGTTGTTTTTTTAGAGAATATTGAAGAGGGTTATTTTGTAGAAATGGTTTAAACCTAAAAAATTGAAGGAATAGTTCCGATTTAGAAGTAAATGGGATAAAAAAAAATTGACTTTCCAAAAAAAAAAAAAGATTAGCATATTTGGAAGGATTTTGTATGAAAATTTATAATTTGCAATGAAATTTGATGAAATATGACCGATTGTTAGGAATATTTAAAGAAAAATCTCGATTTTCAATGAAAGTTGATGCCATTTTACTGGTTTTCAAGAAATTTGGATAAAATTGTGTATTTTCATTGAAAAATCATGCAATGTGACTGATTTTGATGAAATTTCGTTTAAAAAATGTGATGAATATTGAGCGATTTTGAAAGATTTTCCGTAAATTCCCAGAGAATNAAAAAATAAAGGAGGTTAGGCGGTGTATGAGGTGAATTGGAGAGTGAATTTCTGTGGTTCCCGGTAGCTTAGTCGGTAAGAGTGCCCGGCGCGTACCTGGGAGACCCGGGTTCGATTCCCGGCTGGGTGAAGCGGAAATTTTTTCTCTCTAAATTCTAATTCTCTTAGAATTCTTTAATGCCTAAAGGAGGTTAGGCGGTGTATGAGGTGAATTTGAGAGTGAATTTCTGTGGTTCCCGGTAGCTTAGTCGGTAAGAGTGCCCGGCGCGTATCTGGGAGACCCGGGTTCGATTCCCGGCTGGGTGAAGCGGAAATTTTTNGAAGGATTTTGTATGAAAATTTATAATTTGCAATGAAATTTGATGAAATATGACCGATTGTTAGGAATATTTAAAGAAAAATCTCGATTTTCAATGAAAGTTGATGCCATTTTACTGGTTTTCAAAAAATTTGGATAATATTGTGTATTTTCATTGAAAAATCATGCAATGTGACTGATTTTTATGAAATTTCGTTTAAAAAATGTGATGAATATTGAGCGATTTTGAAAGATTTTCCGTAAATTCCCAGAGAATTCATTATTTTCATCGAAGATTCATTAAATTGTGAGCAATTTTTATGAAATGTTAGGAAAATTGAAGACATATAAGTGATTTTCAGGACATTTGGAGAAATTATTTCGGTTACATAGAAAATAAATGAAATTTGACAAATTGTTATGGAATTTGGAGAAAATTCATCATTTCAATTGAAAATGCAAGAAAATTGTCCAGTTTATTTTTTCTGCCACAATTCAGTCTTTTTGCTTCTGAATGAAAGCATTCTATTCTCTGAGATGCGAGTAGCCACTTAAGTTAGATGGCTGTTAGGTGGGTAATTAGAGTGGGTAAAAAAAATAATGGAATTTAAAAAATTTGTACTTTGTGAAAAGTGGGGAGAAGGGTATATATACGGAGGGTTGAGATTTTCACCAGTTGAGGGGGGTGGGGGGCAGAATTTATATTAACAATATAAATATTTTAAATTATGTTGAAAAAACGATTCAAAATTATTTTTTAAACAACTTTCTTNGCACAATTCAGTCTTTTTGCTTCCGAATGAAAGCATTCTATTCTCTGAGATGCGAGTAGCCACTTAAGTTAGATGGCTGTTAGGTGGGTAATTAGAGTGGGTAAAAAAAATAATCGAATTTAAAAAATTTGTACTTATGATCCTCACATGACCCTCATATGACCCCTCTATATTCCTCATATGAAACCCATATGACCCCTACATGACCCCCATACGACTCCAACATGACCCCTGTATGACCCCCATATGTTCTCCACATGACCCTTGTATAACGTTAAATTTGACCCTTATAACTCTTATGGCCGCTATGACCGTCATTCCAACCCTTATTCTGATGCTTGTGACCCTCATACTGAACCTTATGACCCTCATGTACCACAATCCAGATTCTTATGACCCTTGGTCTCGAGTCTTGTTTTTTTATCTTAATTTTCTATCGCCAGAAGTCGATTTGGATTTTTATAATATAACCACCACAATCCAGATCCTTATGACCCTTGGTCTCGAGTTTTGTTTTTTTATCTTAACTTTCTATCGCCAAAAGTCGATTTGGATTTTTATAATATAATATAATATGTATATATAATATAATATAATATGTAGAGAGATATCAGATACTGTGAGAACTGTGATTCTATGCCGTTCACCATTCGTGAAATTCCGGAGATTTGACTGGAACTTTTCAATGCCAACATCCTCAAAACATTGAGAACTTTCAGAGTGTCCCTGGATATCTTCGGCATCAATTCCTTGGATGGAACTGATAATAAAAAGATTAGAATCAATGAGTTGAATATTAGTCGTTAAGATTTTCAAATCACGTAGAATAATTCTGTTAGACGTACGACAAAATTTTAATAGAAAATCTAACAAATTCGCTAGGAAATTCTATCGGATTCCTATTGAACTTTCATTCGTTTTTGGCCAAGTATATTGGAAAGCTTATCTGAAAGTTTTTTCAGATACCAATTCTTAATGGAAAATATTTAATTGAAAAATCAGTAAAATTTGATTGTTCGACACAACTTATTCTACTGAGTTTTTGCGATGGAACTTCTTCGGATCAAATTATCTAATTTTTTTGTTTGACTTTTCCGATACGAAGGAAGAAAAAAAAATCAAAGTAGGAGAATCTTCGAAAATTTCTATTAGAAAAAGTCTGAATAGAAATATTTGAATAGAAAGATGGATTTCTGTTGATCTTTTCTATGAGATATTTTACATTGGACATCTCATATTAGAAAACCACGCAGTAAAGCAGTGGAATCCATCATTAGAATCGGCCAAAAACTAATGGAATTTTAAATAAAACATTAGTTTTTATATAAAACTTTCTTTTGCCTGTAATCATGAAACTACTTCAGAAATAAGTAGGTATCCAAAAAGAATACGAAGGAAGCCATTTTGCAAATACTGAAAGTTTCAACGAAATTCATTTTATGAAATTTCTTTTCTAAATGTGACTTGGTAATTTTTATATTCTTTATTTTCTGTTTCTTTATAAATATTTAATTTTCATGGTTATGGCGAAATAGTAGAACTGAAAATGGATCGAAACTTATGAGAACCGTCAATTTTCGAAGTATAATCACCAGTTATGGTGAAACTGTAAGACCCATTGCACTTCTATCCCTTCTGATGTTTTCGTCATCAGTTTTCTTCAACCATCCTTCGCTTATTCTCATTGTTCAGGATTCCCCATTAGGCAAATTGAGTTACCTGATTTCATAGAGAGAAATAGCCAAGAGCCTCTCTTCCCGATTGATTTGGAAGTGTACGGTTCTATCAGTCAGAGTCCTCAAGAAAAGAGGAACATTTATTTCTGGAGTCTGATTAACCCCAAGTAGCACATATTCACTCCTTTGCAAGTGAACCATCAACCCCTCGGGTTCCTGAGGACAATTGGGGGTCCAAGGAGACAGACATATGGTAATCTGATAAAGAGTTGTCCGTGTCAATAGAGTCTCCTTGAAATTGAGTGTGTTTTATCACTTCGTTGGAAGTGGACTTCAAACGCTCTCATCAAATGACATCATTAGGATGACCGTGAAAATCGTTTTGATGAGCAACGTTGTGATGGCAGTGTATGTGAGCGTATGTGAGTGTGTCTGATGTTTGTAATTTCTGGTGCACAGTGGTTTAATTCTTGAATACCAAATAAAAGTTGATTAAACTGGACAATGTCTAGAAAACCGCTGTATGCATTGTCAAAGAGAAGGAAGCAAAAGAAATTGAGCGAATTGGCTGAACCTGCTCATCGTATTGAAGTAGAAAACATTCCAGACGATGGAGCAATGCTCCAGGCTTCATCGTGAGTATCAGCTGTTTTTACGATTATGCATAAATATATGAACACTTGAAAAAGTCGATGCAGAGATTTGGTCACTTTTCCTGTCACGTTTGGTGACCTTTGATGACGAAAATTCCCTGAAATTTTAAGCCCTTAATATTAAATCACATCAATTTTCAAAATATAAAAATATATATAAAATTATATATATTGTTATGTCCAGAGAAGGATTTTAGAATGTTTTAATTGTCACATTAAAATCAAAGCTAAAATTATTGAATTTTATAATTATTACACGACGCAAAGTTTTATACTCTTACCTTTGTTTAAAATATAAGGGAAAAAGGGCTTGATTTAGGGATAGGGCTTGAGTTGAGACAGATTTCTAATCAAGACATTTGGAGTTGTACTGAGAATCAAATTTGAATTTAAATATATTTTGTATAACTACTCGGTTTACAAAAACATGAGCGTGATTTTACAGAAATCTAGGTAGCTAAAATTCCTATCCCTGGAATTATCTGAAGGATTCAAATTTGGGTTTACAAATTTTGTTACTCACAATTCGGTCTGTTATTTATAAATTATTCGATGTACTTGTAGATCCCTGGGTAAATCCGTAATTTCCTCACCAGCAATTAGTCGCGCTAAAGGCTATTATGGATACTTTCACGGAAACACTTTCTTCTACTCGTTGATATTTTAATGAATTTTTGGCAGTTGAATTTGAAGATTTTAAGAGTTTGGTTGAGACTGTCCACAACGCGTTACAATAAACGAATTCCTTATTTGCAAGAAAAGTCACCACTCTCGGTTAAAGAAATTTTATTCCCGGATAATTTCAATTGTTCGTAACTTACTATTAATTCAGTACTATCCCGTGTAATCGAAGGAAGGATTGAAAAACCGGACCGATTAAATGAACTATTTCCACCAGAATTGTTACTGCTCCGTCGCTGCTTCAAGACTGTTTAATTTTGGTTTTTCTGACATTTTTATATGAATTTTGGGGTCACTTGTCACATGGGCTCAAACGAGTCCATTTTTAATTGGTGGAAAATGTCGTATGACTTTTCCCACTCTTTTGATTTTTATGGGGAAGTAGTTCATTCGGTTTTTGGGGTCTTAATTAATCGGTTTGGAATCGTTTCTTCGCGTGCGAATCTTAGTATTGGGTAATTGGGGTATGCTGAGTATGCCATTTCATCACTTTTGAACTCGATTCCAATGTCTTTGGAATTTTTAATCGAGTTCAAGTGATGAAATGCACTCAATTTAGTTTACAATTGTTGGTTTGGTTCTTAATGATTTCACATAAAATTATTCTAGCCCTAAAGTTTCTAGTATAAAATTTTGGACATTACAATATATATATAATATATATAAAATTTTCAAAATATGACAAAATCTTTCAACAAATCGGTGATGGAAGGTCGTGAGTCCATCTTTTGCTGAGTCATGAGATAAACAATTATTATTGCCCAATTAAAATATCTCAAAAACCTTTTTTTTTAATCTGAAATTTTAACCACTTACTCTCAGGATATTGGGCTATACTCCCATCAACTTACAAGCACTGTCTTGCCCTCATTCTCATTTTAGAGAAGGCTGAAGCAACGTTAGAATCTGTCAATCTAAACATTTTCACAAACAATCAATGCGATTTCGATAAAAAATAGTTTAGCCTTAAAGAGGGAAAATATAATGTAATAATATAATATAATAAAAATAATAATAATAATAATATAATTAATTATAATTGATTTTTTTATAATTTATTGTATAATATAATATAATAAATATAATATAATAGTTTGAAAATGAGAGCAATTACATTCAATTCCACTCAGCCGATCTCGAGTTATTGGCAGTTTAGTGAAGTCAATTGTTTGAGAATTCTCCAAGACGTGAGAATAGACAGTGGAAAAAAAATGACATTACTCAACCGTGAATAACTCGAGATCGGCAGAGTTAAATTGAAAGTAAATGCTCTCATTTTCAACCTAATTTTCCCCGCTTTGAGACAAAACTAACTTTATCGAAATCGCATCATTTGCAAGTCGAAATTTCGAGATCGACGGATTCTAACGTTGCTTCAACCCCCTTTAAAATAAGAATGAGTGCCGAAAAATTCTTCTAACTTGGTGAATGAATAGTCCAATATTCTAAGAATATGTGGTTGAAATTTCAGATTTTTGAAAGATGAGGATTTTGTGACACATAAAATTCTTGTTTTTTTGTAACATATTCTTCACTTCTCAATTTTCGAGTTCCTCAATGCGAGTGAACACATACCTCACAAAACTTCCTATTTTCTCCGTGTACATTCACACGATTTATGGTGATCAGAAACCCCTCACATCTTTCTTCCACCTTGGTAATTCAATGCAAAATCACATCCAGCTTAATAAAACCTAAGTTCATTTAATTGTTTGTAACAATATAATGATCGAATTCACAGGGGTTCAGATAATAAAAGAGAGAACTATCATCGAAGGATGCGAGGAGAATGTCCAGGAGAACCACCACACGAAAATATCACGGATAATAGCAGAATCAGATGCCAGTGAACAGGACTGGGAGAATGATAGATTCTACAAATTCAGAGGAGAAGGGATGGAAGAACGTTCTGTTCTTGAATTGGTTCATTGGAAGGCTTCAGAGCTGAGGTTGTGGTTTTTGTACTATTCTGTACCAATTCTGGAGGGGATCCGGAGACAAGACTACTTTCAACATGATCTGTTGCTTGTTATTGCTATATCTATCTTGAACTCCGATGCAATTACGTTTGAAATGCGTCAAACAGCTCGTAATTTACTTCACAAATTTGTGAGAGAGAGTTTCAAAAGCTTTTATGGGCTTCCTCATTGCATCATGAACTTATATCAATTATTACATTTACCGGATGTTGTTGAAAGCCTTGGACCATTGTGGACGATGTCATGCTTCGGAGTACAAAAATCTTAATGGACGTTTTTTACAGTTACTACATGGGACTTGACATCTCGACACTCCAATAGCCAAATCTCACAATCAATTCATAGAAATGTTCCGTTTAACAGAAAATATGTCTGAAGGACCTATGCGAGATTTTTGTTTGAGTGAAAAAAAACAGGTGCAACTCAATGAATTATTTCCTTCTAGCTGCTATAGCGTTGGATGCTATAAAAGACTCGAAAGTTTACCAGAGGAAAGTATCAACGGTATGCAACATGCTGGATTAGGTGAACCTGAAGTCATTCACAAATATTATCGATTGTTAAAGGACGATAAATCATATGTGTCAACTTCATATCTGCGGATTCTGCAAAAAGAATAGTATATTGTCCAATATACTGAGAATGGGGAATCGAAGTTGGGGTCAATCCATAGTTTTGTTAAAATGGTCGACCAGTGCAATTGTCAGTTGCCTATTTGTGAATGCCCAAGGAAGCACGTCGCTTTCATTCATGAATTTATTGCTGATGATTGTTACTCAGTACGAGAAGATCTCCACATGTACAATTCGCAAATGTTTTTACTGAAATGTCATGTGACAGACCACTTCACAGCTCTTGATGGCAGTTTCCTTCAAGCCGTCTGTGTTTGCATCGTGATTGATGATCAGTTCTTTGTCGGTCTTCCAATCAACAAAAATGAGCTTGAGTGAACTGAAGAATTACTCCGAGAGTGAACGTATTAAACTAGTTGAATTCTATTTTATATTGCAAGGTTAATTTCTTTAAATACAACGTATATAATGATGAAATACAGGTCAACATTGGTATGATAAAATTTCGTGTATAACGAGTTACTTTCCTTCCTATTTTTTCATTGACAATGGTATATTGACAGATGAAAATCCAATTAGACTTTAACTCCATCATCGTTACAAATTTAGATGAACGTCCTGCTTCAAGAAGAGTGAGAGATAAGATATGGCAATTGTCCAAGTATGTAATTGATGGACTGTTTTAAGAATAACTGGGATTTATGAAATTGTCTTCTAAAGCTCCGTCATAGCTAGGAGCAGAGAGACATTTACACCGTGAGATTTTTTTGAAATTCGAATCACAGTTACTCTCCAATTATCAGTGTTTACGAACTTCAGATATGAAAAAATTTAATATATAAACCTATCGCTTTCACTGAGAGATGCTATCGAATTTCGATTGGAATTCTATGAGGATTCTATTGGAGTTCTATTGGAAAATTCTATTTGTTTTTCGTGCCATTTCTATAGAAGATATTTAATAGAAAATTCAATAGATTTTCATTTTTCTATGAAATCCTTGGGCGTAAATTTTCTACGTTTTTTCCCTGGATTCTCATTTGTTTCTCATAACAGAACCCAAGAAAAAAAGAATTGGAAACTTCATAGCCAAGAATTCTTATAGAAAAATAATTCTATTGACTTTTCAACATCTTTCAACAACATCTTTCAAAATATTATGTGCCCTAACCGTTGTTAAACATTTAACAATTCGTCATGTGAGTTTAGATCCTTATAATAATAATCAAACGTCGAAAAAAAAATCTGTAGATGAATTGAAAAATAAAAAATAGTTCTGCAGATCGAGCTAGTTGAGAGCAGTAAAAGAGAACTTTGAAAAAAATAAAGAAATAAATAAAGATAGCCAAGTCAGGAAATTTTGTATCCATGGTCCTACAACGCAATTTTTTGTAAGTAGAATAGCTCTACATTGAAGAATTGAGAAAAGAATCTTTATGAAATAAAAAACTAGTAAGGGGAGGACCGATGTTCTTGGTGCGGATCAGAAGAAGGAAAATGAGATTGACATTAGACAGTGATTTCAAAAACTTCGCGCCAAGAATATTGGTCCTCCATTTACTAGTTTTTCATTTCATAAAGATTCTTTTCTCAATTCTTCAATATAGAGCTATTCTACTTACAAAAATTTGTGTTGTAGGAACATGGATACAAAATTCACTGACTTGGTTATCTTTATTTATTTCTTTATTTTTTTCAAAGTCTTTATGAGGGTTGTATTATTCACAATAACCAGAAAAACAATTTTTTTAATTTCCAGGAGCAACCGAACAAAAATTTTCCTTGGTACAGTTTTTTTTACAAAAACATTTGTTTTTGTTTTTTAGGCAGATTTTTGCAAAACAAAGAAATAATGATTTTTATGCTCTTCGAGTTTTGTTTGTTGCAGTTGAATTTCATCTTTTCCTGATTTTTTTGTTTCTTTTCCACAAAAAAAGTATTTCTATCGATTAGCCTTTTCCAGCATTTATTTATCAAGTGAATTTCAATTCCATAATTTTCAATAATCTACGTATGCATTCGCATCAACTGCAAAATTTTCGCTGATTTTAAAATTCATGCACTCCACTTAATTTGAAAATTCTCAGCGAAAACCGATCTTATTCGAATTTCCCACATGAACAAACTTCGAAAATATACTAGACCAAACGTTGCCCATAGACTCAATTAAGAATATAAATCAATCGAAAACCAGGTAGAATACCGACGTCGGTGGCCGAGTGGATTAGACGCAAGTCTAGTGTGCGAAAGGTTGTGAGTTCGATTCCCCGTGGAACCGAATTTTTCAACAGAAGGCTCCGGCGAGCGGGAGGTTGCTAATAGAGGAACCGCCTGTACCGGCATGGGTTTTCTGTGGTTTCCCCATGCTACTTCTATGTTCTATAGAAGTGCGAATGGGGTACAGTGTAGAATCCACAGCCGCATGCATAGGGTTAGATAGAGTACCGAATGGGACCCGAAAAAGGGACTCCGAGGCCGTAAAAAAAAAAAAAAAAACCTGGTAGAATTTCCAGGTAAAGAGGCACATCAACTCATACATTCATTCTTGTTTATTTAGAGTTTACAATCAGTAAATAGTTGTGATAACGAAAGAATGGAGCGTAAGGAAGAGAGAGAAAGAATAACATAGTCTCTCTCTCTCTCTCTCTCTCTCTCTCTCTCTCTCTCTCTCTCTCTCTCTCTCGCACTGCTACCAACTTGACGGATCGATTCTTCGGTCAGATGATGTGAAATACGAGAATGAGAATAGGGACCCGTTGCTATGCGCGTAACTTTATTAATATTCACTTGAACAGGAAAATAGTTACATTAACGAAAAGCTTGTTGCCGATTTATGATGTAACTAAGGGTATTTTCCGCGTAATTTGTCTCGTTTTCATTTTATTGAATGAACATTATTCAGTGGTAGTGGAGGGAGTAGTTTCGTCGTATGTAGATGCGCGGTAGCACTCGGCCAGAGACCTTGGACAGTCGGAGTCAAAAATTTTTCTTGGCCGATACGCTACCGCGTATCTCTATCTTGAAAATAGAGAATAAAGAGAGATTCACGCTCTGTCTGGCAGTTGAGAGTATCCAGAATAATGCACTCACATATTCGAAATAGTATATTTCGTCATTAGGCCGAAAAAAACTTTTCTGGCGAATATGAGGTTTGCAGTACGAGCGGAAGCCGAGGGCGGCAATCATATGAGCTAGAAAAGTTTTTTTTTGCCGACTGACGAACGATATTTTTTGTTATTCCCGCTGTAAAGCAGAGATTCCGTGAAGCGCTGCCTTACGGCCGGAATGACAAAAAGTAATAGTTTAATTCATTGAGTCACGGAACTTTTCTCCACTTTTTGTCATTTTGTGGTAGTGTGCGTGCGCCGCCGTGTTTTTCNTACGAACTGAGTGACAAAATATGCATTTTCAGTTTCTATTTTTCCCTTTTTGTACTATTGGCGTTTTGCTAATTTTCGTTTTTATTTCATTTTTCTCTTTCCAAAGAGATTCAATGCTTAACACCTTCTACATCCTGTTCAATAGTTACTCAAATTCCCCCCCAACAATATTATGTGGATTCGGGAAATTACCATTCTCAGACAATTACTTTGTTGCATAGGGCTATCCTGGATTCAAATTTTTGGCACGCAAAACATAGCTCTCGCCGGTAATGGATGCGCAAAAAGGAAGCCCAGGTGTGCCAACAGATTTTTCCTTTTGGTCACTAGGGAATTCAGATCTTAACTAGTTACTTCTCCGAAATCAATTATTAATTTGCAATTTATGAGGAATTGAGATTATTAAGGGGAAACCGCGGTGAATTTTAAAACGCTTTATTAGAATTAGGAACCTATGCAGCGACTTTTGATATATGATGGGACATGTTAAAAAGTGGAAAAAATGATGATTACAATCGATTTTACCCCATACATCAGCGAAAAACAACGCTTTCCGTTTTTACCTTCAAAAGCGTCCAAGTGCCTCAATTTTCAACCGATTGACATTTTTTTTGCTCGAAACCTTTGTTAGACTGCAAGGAATAAAGGTATGCATCCGTTTTACGATCCACATTTTCAATCTTTGCGTTTGTTGCTTTCACATTGATTTATCAATTTTCTATTTTTCCCTAATTTTTTCATGATCTGCTCCATGGATCGTAAAACAGATGCATACCTCCGTTCTTTGGAGTCTAACAAACATTTTGAAAGAAAAAAAATGTCAATCGGTTGAAAATTGAGACACTTGAACGATTTTGAAGGTAAAAACGGGAAATGTCATTTTTCGCTGATGTATGAGGTAAAATCGATTATAATGATCATTTTTCCCACTTTTTAACAGGTCCCATCATGTATTAAAAGTCGCTCAATGGATTCCTAGCTCTAAAAAATACTTTTTAATTTCATCGCGGTCTCTCCTTAAGGAAAAAAAGGCTTCGTTAGAACATTCCGTTAGAACATTCTCAATAAGTCAATTTCTATAAAAAATACAATAATTGTTTTGTCTATAGAAATTCTCACGGAGTTGACTCCGAGGAAAGAAAATCGGAATTTGAGTTAGGTTTTACCGATAGCATATACTCCTCCTCTCAATTTTATCAGGCGTAAAAACATTATGGGTGAAATACTCTACTCATCGTTGCGTGAATCCCTCAGAATAGGAAACATCCTGCGTAAATCGCTCCCATCTGTATGAGTACTGAGTGAATCACTAGGACTATCTACTTGATTCCCATATGGCTTGAGTGAAGCCCTGCTTCCCGTTACATTAACCTGCGTGATTGCTGCGAGTTTTGCGTGAAACACATGGGATGAAGAAAATCCTGCGTGAATCACTCTCATCTATATGAATACTGCGTATATATTATCTACATGAGTTCCGCGGGACCTGCGTGGAGCCCCATGTTCTGTTCTATTCATATGCGTGATTGTTGCAGATATTGTGTGAAACACTGAGAATCTAAAATATTTTACGTGAATCACTCTTCTCTATACAAACGCTGTATGAACCACTCCACTCACTTTTGCTTAAATCGCTAAGATTATTTGATTTTTTTTTATTGTTACGGCCTTTGGGTCCCTTTTCGGGTCCCTTTTCGGCACTCTATCTCACCCTATATATGCGGCTGTGGATTCTACACTGTACCGCATTCGCATTCCTATAGAACATAGGAGCAGGCATGGGAAACCACTGGAAACCAATGCCGGTACAGGCGGTTACTCTATTAGCAACCTGCCGCTCTCCGGAGCCTTCCGTTAAAAAATTCGGTTCCACCGGGAATCGAACTCACAACCTTTCGCACACTAGACTTGCGCCTAATCCACTCGGCCACCGACGTCGGTGATTATTTGACTGATCTACCTGATTCCTTGTTCTCCTCCCCTTCCATTGCATTCATTGGCATGATTGCTGCGGGTTCTGCAGGAATCACTTAGAATAGGAAACATTATGTTTGAAATGCCACTTACCCTTGCATGAATCACTAGGATCATGAGCATGAGTTCTGCGTATTCCATCACATTCATCTGCCTGAATACTACAGTTGTTGCATGAATCACTTTTATTTGAAAAAATGTTGTACGTACACTTGTGTCAATGAATAGAATCATCCGTTTCATTCGATAGATCGCCCCTCCCCTTGCCTTCGTAAATTCTTCTGCATGAACTCTGTAGTTTTCGCATGAATTAATCATAATAGAAAATATCCTACGTTGATCACTCTCATCCACACAAGTTCTACGTGAATCACTAGAATCTTGTGTGCAACTCGACAAATTGCTCCCTCACTCCTTCCTCGCCCTTCAAAAGTGTAATTTATATGAGTCCCGAACCCCTATGTTCCATTGCATTCAGTTGAGTGAATGCTATGGATTGACTCAAATAATTTAAATTATGCGTAAATAAAACATTCTGCACGAATTCCTATCATCTGTGTAAGGCCTGCGTAGATCAATCCACTCAGTCTTGTGTGAATCATCAGGATTAGATACGTGAGTCCTGCGTGGCTTGCGTGAAGTAATGGTCCGGTCACCGGTCACCAGACATTACTCACGCACTGTTCCATTCATATGCGTGAATGATGCGGGTATTGCGTGAAACACTGAGAATCTTAAACATTTTGCGTGAATCACTCTTATCCATACAAACCCTGTGTGAACCACTTCACTGACTCTTGCGTAAATCGCTAGGATGATCTGAGTGATTCCCCACCGCCTGCCCTTCCCGTGAATCTATTCGCGTGAATACTGCAGATTCTGCGTGAATCACTCAGAATAGAAAACATTATGCGCAAAATACTCTACTCACTGTTACATGAACTACCATGAAGATCTGCGTTTGTAGCGAAAACCCCTATGTTTCATCCCATTCATCTGCAGGAATCCGGAAATGCTACAATTTTTGCTTCAATCACTCGGAATAGAGAAGAATCTTCGTGAATCACTGTCATCTGACGATATTCTGTACGTACACTTGCGTCACTGACTAGAATCATCTGTGCAACTCGACAAATTGCCTCCTCGCTCCCTGCCCTCTCCCTTGCCATTCCAAAGCGTATTCTGCATGAGTCCCAAACCCCCTACATCAAATTCATTTAAGTAAATGCTACAGTTTGCGTATGAATTAGTAAGCTAGTAATCTGGGGATAAATATCTGAGTAAGTCCTGAACTCCTATGTCCCATGGCATTCATCTTCCAGAATGCTGCATTTTTTACATGAATTGATCAGAATAAGAAACATTCCGCATGAATTACCCTCATTTGTTTAAGTACTGCGTGAACCACTCGACTCACTCTTGCGTGAATCACTAGGATCAAATATTATCTGCGTTAGTCCTGAACCTTCATGTTTCATGACATTCATCTGCGTGAATTATGCTGAGTGCTACATGCATTAAGGCGAATAGCCACGGTCATTGTTGAAACAGTATACGGACACGAGAAGTCAAATACCAGTTACCAGATACCAGATACGAGACACCAGACACTAGACACCAGATATCATCCATCGGTCACAAAACAGCGGACACCAGACACCAGTCACCAGATATTAAACACGAGACACCAGACTCCAGGCACCGGTCACCAGACATTACTCACGAGACACCAGATACGAGACAGCCGACGCTAGACACCAGATATCATACATTGGACACGAGACACCAGAAACCAGACACCAGACACCAGACAGCAGACAAGAGTGCCTATCCATCACGTATTCCCCTATCGTTGAAACAGTATAAGGACACCAGAAACCAAGCACCAGACAATAGTCACCAGCCATTACACATGAGATACCGCACACGAGACGTCAGAGACGAGACACCACACACTAGACACCAGATGTTGTACATCGGACACGAGACACCAGACATCAGACATCGGACACCAGATACCAGTCACCAGACACGAGTGCCTATCCATCACGTAACCCCCTATCGTTGCGACAGTATACGGACACCATAAACCAAACACCAGACACCGGATACGAGAAACCAAACACTAGACACCAGATATCATACATCGGACACGAAACGCCAGCCCCCACACAGCAGTCCTCAACCATTACACATGAGACACCAGTCACCAGCCATTACACATGAGACACGGGACACCAGACACCAGAGACGAGACACCAAACATTAGATACCAGATGTTGTACATCAGACAGTAGACAAGAGACAGCAGACACCAGTCACCAAACCCCAGACACCAGACACGAGTGCCTATTCATCACGTATCCACCTATCGTTGAGACAGTATACGGATAGCAGAAACCAAACACCAAACACCAGTCACCAGCCACTACACATGAGACACCAGACACCAGAGACGAGACACCAAACACTAGACACCCGATGTCGTACATCGGACACGAGACACCAGATACCAGATGTCGTACATCGGGCACGAGACACCAGTCACCAGTCACCAGACATTGCACATGAGACTCCAGATATCATAAATTGGACACCAAACACCATTCACCAGACATCACACATGAGACACCAGATACCAGACACCAGAGACGAGACACCAAATACTAGACACCAGGTATCGTACATCGGACCCGAGAAACCAGATACCAGCCACCAGGCACCAGTCACCAGACATTACACAGGAGACGCCAGGTATCAAACACCAGACACCAGAAACCAGACCACAAATGTTAGGCACTAGATACATCATGTCTTTCTATTGAACAGAGGTTTGAAACACCAGACACCAGACACGAGTGCCTATCCATCACGTATCCCCTTATCGTTGACACAGTATACGGACACCAGAACCCAAACACCAGTCACCAGTCATTACACATGAAACACCAGACACCAGAGACGAGACACCAAACCCTTGACACCAGATGTACATCGAACACGACACACCAGACACTAGTCATCAGTCACCAGATATTACACATGAGGCACCAGACATCAAACACCAAACACCAGACACCAGACATCATAAATCGGACACGAGACATCAGACACTAGATACGAATGCCTTCCATTACGTATCCCCCTATCGTTGAAACAGTATACGGACACCAGAAACCGAACACCAGGCACCAGTCACTGGACATTATACATGAGACAGCAGACACCAGTCACCAGACACCAAACACCAGAAACCAGACACTACAAACGTTAGGCACTAGACACATCATGTCTTTCTATTGAACAGAGTTTTCAAACACCAGACACAAGTACTCATATACGATGTATTTCCCGATCGGCGAGAAAATATACAGACACCATATGCGAAAAAGGAGCTTTCAGACACCAGACACCAGACACAAGACACCAGGCATCAAACACCAGACACGAAGACAGAGCTTTTAGACACCAGACATCAGACACCAGACACCAGAAACCAGGTACCAAGGGGTGCCAATATACACACCCATTCTCCTCTAGACAACCTCCAGGACAGATTCAGGTCTCCAGGTTCGCTCAACGAGACGATCGACGTCCCCGAACAATTCCGCCGAAGCTAATTGCTCAAACTCCACCAAAACCTCAGCAACCGCCTCAACAAAACTTCGACAGCACGTGGCGTCTCCCACAATCACCAAACGGGAAGTGAGGTTCACTCCCGAGAATTGAGAATTTTATTAATCTGTTTCTATTACCTCGTAACAGAAAGAGATTAATAGAGTGATAGTAGAAGATTGAGAGTAATAGATAAATAGTAACAGTAATAGATTAATAGCAATAGAATTGGAGTTCCGGAGTATTGACTTATGTAACAGATTAAATAGTTGGCGGTTTTTGAGTTGAAGTAACTGACTAGGAAACCGTCCCGAGTGTCCCTCACCGATTTCGAAGAGCTTGAAATATGTCATTCCCCATCAAAATCTAAGGTATACGTTTTTTTTTCAGCGGATAAAGATTTTTAGGGGGTGAGACCAACCTCCGAAGTTGACAGGTTTTCAGGACCATTTGACTGTTTCATATATTGACATTGAAAATTTTGGAACGAAACCAAATGCATGATAATCTTTAAGAAAAATGATGAAAAATGGCGTTTGTTGCATTTGAATAGGGTCAATTCCAAAAAAATGATAGGGGTTCAAATCCAAAGAAAATTTGTGAAAAAAAAATAACGCTCGTATTTCAATAGTATGAATGGCTATTAAACGAGTGAGAAAATGTCAAAAATACGGGTTTTCGCTTTTTTCGAAAAAAGTGGTGTAGGGGCTAAACCACCCTCGAATTTAACTTAATTCATTACCAGTTGAATATTGGATTTCTTCTTGGGCGATCACAATTCTTGAAGTAAGTAATGAATAATGGTGTTGGTTGGATTCAGAAAAGGTGAAATGGGGGGGGGGGGGGGGCAAAGTGGAACGCTGATGCAAAGTGGGATAACCGTCTTTTTGGGCCACAATATTGATGCGAACTTTTTTTCGTATCTCGGATCGCTTACTTGCAAAATTATAATAAACGAAAACATTGCAACTAATTTTCCCTATCATGAACCCTAAGATTGTTAATGTCTCACTAACGACTAGATGCGGGGAAAAAAATTTAAAGGAAAAATTATGTGACTAATTTGATGAGGAATGTTTTTAATTTGATTCATTTCTGTCTGTCCCCATCAAGTTAGTTGATTAATGCATCGGAGTGCGCCGTCACCTCGCACAAATGCTGGCGCGGTCTGCTTTGCTCTTCCCCTGATAACTCTTGCTCTATCCTAATATGCGAAAAATGATACAAGGCCAGAAATATATATTACTGCATGTCAACCGTCTTTGGTTTGAAGTATTTCTTCTTATCTGTACTCGTTCCTGTGATATAATTGCATAAACAATGAAATTATATATAACAATACCAATAACCGTCATATTTGTGTTTTACGACTTAATGAACAGCGTTATTTTTGTACACTAGTCGAGACGCACACTTCGCGCGCGCTTGTTGGGCTGCATGTAATTGATCTCTGGATCTATTTCTATTTTTTCTATTTTTAACGGAATTCGTCGCAAGAAACTTGCGACTGGCCATCGCCCGAGGGCCTTCAGCCTATCTCTGGATCTATTTTTTAAACTTTGTGTTAATTTTTGATTACTCAATTCTTGAATCGGATCATTTCTTCTCCGTGTTAATCAAGTAATTACGTCATTTCCATTTTTATTTTTTCATTTTTAGTCTTTATTAAAATAATTTTACGATCTCATCTATTATTATTTATTATTAATTTCAATCTTTTTTTTATATAGACGATATTTCAAATTGAAGTAGCTTATGAACGCTTCACTGAGTTTCAGTAAAAAAAAAAACATTTGATTTTGATCTGCCGATTCTCTTTTATTTCAATACGATTAATTCCTGCCATTTATTACATCAAAGGCTGTTGGAGGTTGTTTATTATCAATACGTGATTGCCGAATCAAGTCTATCTCTATTCAATAGATGCTCGCTTTGCTGCATTTCTCGCAATTTTAATCATGTCTGAAAAGGACGATTCCACTTCGAACTGTTCTTCACGATCAGATCTTGAAGAAGGCACGGACGCATCTCCATCTAACCTTTTCACGGAGTTAGAACTCTTGACAACATCTGAATACTTACTCGACATTTCTTCTTCAAAGACCAAGTTGGCGTAAGAATGGCATTTTTTCTCTTTTTTACAAAACCATTTTTTTTTCTATTTCCAGTTTAACATTTCTAGTATTTACATGTTCTCATATAATGAATTATCAATGGTTACAGACACGGGTTGTTTCTTTTTTCCTTTTTAGTGAAGTTATCGGGATTGTTCATCAGGTAAAGGCACCAGAACTTGTCAAATGCAGGAATGGGTCTGAGAATATTGTGTGCAATTTTTTCATTGCCAATCTTGAGGGTGATACTGTTCAGTGTGTTATGGGGGGTAATACTGTCGAAAAGTTTATGGACAAACTATTGGTACATCACGTAAGTATAATCTCATTGATAATGTTTTAAATTTTCCACAGAAATTTAGTAGACAGAAAAAAAAAGTTTCAATATTTGAATAATGAAATTTAATGATATTTTCATTCAATAAAATTGTATTGCTATTTTATTCTAATCCTCCTCTATTTTCCAATCTAATACTTTTTTTACTGATACTTTATTTATTTTTCACAGGTTCTTCATATTGATGGAGCATTCTCTAAAGATGTCAAGGAGCAATTTAATGGAGGAAGTGTTCCGTACGAATTAATCATTCAATCGAACACTCGAATTGCAGCTCCCTCCATTTACCAAAGTCAGTTGCCCTGAACTCGTTCCTTTGATTGATGTCTGCAAATCGAGGAAGATTGTTGCGGTTACAGGTTTTGTTAAAACTCCTTGGGCAGTCATCCACAAACAAACCGATAGCACTGGGAATACATGCTATGGGTCCATCGCTGCCGATAAGTGTTTTGTAGACGTGAAAATTGGGAATCCCCCTAACGATTATAGTTGTCCATACATAAAGGGGCAACATGTTCAATGTGTCGGATCGATTGTCAGAATGGGATCTACTGTCGTCTTTAATGTCCGTGATCCTTCCTTTTCCATCGTAACACACGTATTTGAATATAACCGCGCTTGGTATGTTCGCGACAATGGGTGGCGGCGCCACCATGTGCCAGTTTGGCGGGTCCGAGCATGCGGGGACGCTCGATGATGTCAGAGTCTAACCGACGCCACAAGTGTGTGAATCGTTTGCAACTGCAAGTCAATCATTTGACAAGTCATCCTGACTTTATCGTTGTCATAATCGACAAAATAATTATCCGAAGAGAACCGTCGATCAATCAATCGTTTTCGTTCACAAACTGTAGTGACGAAAAAACCGAAAAACTATCAATCAAAAATCTTAATCTAAGACACGAAATCCAACGATTTCGTGTCACACGTGGCACCGAAGCTACGATATCGAAGTCGTGATTATTAAATTGCGCAATCCTAACTTATTCCACCTGACCATTCAGTGTGGGATTTATCCTATCGTTATCTATTAGTGCGCGTGTGTATCTACATATTCAGTCGACAGTTCGCCTTATGCGTTCCTAGACAAACATTGGTGTGTGGATGCATGTGCGTATGTGAATACCATCATTCGCAGTTAATCGTTTAAATCTTGTATCAAAGTAAATATATCTGGATTTTTTATGCTTCGGCTTTTTCCCAAGAATTGTGTTTTGTGTCAATTATTTTTTCCATATTTTTTATCATTTATTTTTCTGATTTTTTAATGCAGCTATCATACCACCTAGGGTATGATAGCCTTCAACGTCTTTTCACTTCCTGCATTTCTCTGATTGACCAGAAAACAGCAACTCTAAAGGATTTGTTGCTCTGCAAACCATTAATTTCAATTTCTCAAGTTGAGACTGACACTCCTTCCACGTCCAAAAAAACGAAAATGGCGGAATTACTCAACAAAAGATACCCAAAAGATTAAAATGTTGTGGATTGTGAATCGTCCGTGCTTTCTAGCACAACATCGTAATTCAATCAATTCCTTCATTAATTATTATTATTTTTTTTTTTATATGAGACAATTGATGATGATGCTTGTCCAAGTCACAAATTTAAATTTGAATTATCAAATTCAAAATTATTTATTAAAAATGGAAAAATTTACCATTTTTCTTCAAACTATAATATTAATTATCCCATTTTTCGTTCATTTCTCATTCAAAGTTCTTCCTTATTTTGATAACTTTTTTTCTTCCATGAAAATTCAAATTTGAAGTAATTTTTTTTGTTATTTAGACAAATTCCAAATTTAATATAAATTTTACCATCATTAATAATTTCTGGCTAAATTCAATTATTGATCAACTAAACTTATCTCTAAATTTACGGATAATTCATTATAATATTTTGTAATACTTCATTAATAAAAAAAATTCAGGATATAAATCTATTTATTTCTATTAATTCTATTAGTTATTTCCATTTTTTCACGCCAGATGAATCTAATTTCATCTTTATTATTAGTCTCTAATTAACATCTCTTATCATATTGGAATGAAAAAATGATACTTAGAAAATGTTATCGCTTTCTCTGTGACGTTTGATTTAAAAATCTTATAATTCTGTTGATAACTATAATATACATCATCCAATCAGAATATCTATCTACAATTTCCAAAAATTATGGTGTTTCAAAGAAATGGATATAGAATAATTTTGGCAGAAAAAAAATATAATGACGTATTCCACGCCAAATGGGTGTTCCTCTGACTCTCGCTCTCTCAGAAGTTCCATATAACATCTCGAGATGCAATCGTAGAAAAAATTTGACACTAAAAATAGTTTCGGGGACAATTATGCGGTTTTATAGACGACATACATCTTTTTTAATTCAATTTTTCCACATCTTTTTTCTTCTCACATACAGATGCCTGACGAGAACATTTTATTTGCGTTTTTATTCTTAAACTGATGAAAATGTCTCAAAGGTTGATAAGTTTTGACAATTGAAGAAATCTCCAATATCCTTTTTTATTTACTGTGATTTTTAAATGTAATTCTTCTGTTTCACACAGTCCTATTATTTTTATTCCGAAATATCACGTAGTTGTTCAATTTGATTCTATTGCAATTTTTTTTTCATTGCTAGAAAGGATAATTGAAGAATATGGCTTATCCTTTCTCTTATGAAAACAAACTCCAGATAAAGTCATTCAAAATTTCCATTTTCAATTAAAGAAATATATATAATTAAACAAGGTTTCATGATGTTTATTACCGAAGAAGATTTGTTTTATTTAATTACAAAGCATTTCTAAAAAAATGGTTCCTGAATTTTCGTGCAATAATGTTCATCTGAATGATCATAATGGTTCCTCGATTCGTTATTCGCTCAATTTATTCGATCTTTTCCTTGTGTCAATCATCCATTCGATTTGTCATATTCCTGGAATTGAAAATCAATAGAATTTTGTCTTGAGCATTATTCTCATCGATCTTCACCGTCTGACGCCTCGTTTTCCGTTTCTTCTGAAAGTTTTTATAGAAATTATTTATGATTACACATTTTTTTCGTAATTAGGATGATGAGAGAAAGAGATAACGTTCATGACTCAAGAATGAAACAGCTCAGATGAATCTGAATTGATAATACTGTCTGCTTACTGTCAGCGATTTAAACTTATAACACACGGTAAAATGGTTTTTGCAAAAACAAAAATTCTTTGCATAAATTATTCAATGATACGGCAACATTTTATAAAAAGTTATAAGTGTCTATTTCTTCTCATTTCTTCTTCATCAAATAATCAGTTACCTGCTCTTTTTTTTCTTTTTTATTTCAATCCTTAATGAGACATTGTGATCTCTCGATGAATTTCCTTCATTTGACGTCGATGGAGTAGAACGCTCAAGGTTAATTGATATTTCTCGATCGACAATACGTCTCTCCATACATAATTGGTTGACCCCATTTGCCAATCTCTTGAAATACCGTACTTCTTGTTCGAAATTATATCTTGTATCAACTATTTGGATTCTATTAATGATTTCTCTTTCCATTTTTAACATCTAGTCGCATCAACGTCTTCAACTTCTTTTTTATGACAATTGATGTACATCATTAGTCACTTTTTTTTATAACAAAAATTCTAAATCGAGAATGAATCCATATGAAATTCTATTGAGTTCATATTAATAATCTTTATCAATCCTATACCGATTCTATTCAATTTTTTTTAATAGCCTCTGTTTGGAATGAAACTTTTTTTATGATGAGTCTATTTCATTTCTATAATGAAAATTTTAAGATTTGCATTTATTTTATGATTTTTCCATCTAACTTTTCGTATATACTTTTTTAATTCTCGTAATGCTTTATTTTAGTTGTGTACGATACCGAATGCGCACTGCAGCGTGCTGTAATGATAAAAATCTCGATTGAAAATCTCAAAATTGAATGAGTTCTGAATTTAAATTAGCCGCCTAAGCCATCTGTGAAACAATTAATTTTTTAATTATTCATTTCTGCTTATGGGATACATAGTCCCTTTGCAGGGGGGGAGGGGAAGTATACAAAGTATTTTACATTTCTATATTATAAAGAGTGAGTAAGTGTAAACCTATGTATAAGCTCGTATTCCGTTTAATTTAGGGTAGTGGATAGTACGCATAGATTGGTTCACATAATGACGGCTTGTATTTAATAGAAACAACAGAAACAACAAGCTGCAGCTAAAGGGGGAGAGTCATAAGTTCTATGGGCTTACCAACAGGTAACATATTAAGATCATGTACAAAAGCTAATAGATTTTTGGGTTGACCGTATAGATGCATTTTGTAAATCAGTGCATCTCTGTCTTCTGACAGAGAGACAGCTCATAATAAAATTGGAGAGTGCTTTATTTCTTGCGAAATCAGCTTTGAAGATAATCTCTCTTAATGTCTGCTCAGCTAGCTGTGGAAATTTTTCAAAGAACGTAGTACGCATATTATAAGTAAGAGTACATTCTAGACAAAAATGCTCAAGAGTATCCAGTTCATCTAAGCTACAATAATTGCAAGTAGTACTTGGTTTAAACAACACCTTAACTCCATCTACTTAAAAATAGCAATTGTGGTAATTAGCTAATCTGGTCTGAGCTATTATCCGCTTGACTTGTAAGGTATGATTCTCCAATAGGTAATTTGACTTCCAGATATTATTAGTCAGAGAGAACGGCGGTGTTAATTGACATGAGGTGGAATGTTTCCAGCGTTCAAGATCGTTATTTTTAAGCAACTCCTCATACATATTAAAGATTTCAATCGTTTTACTAGCCCAAGCAGAATATACGAAGTTATCCAACAGATAGTCATGTTTCGTTAGAGCGAGAAAATTTTCGATTTGAGACATCCAGTTGTATGTTTCATTGCAGTTGGGGGTATTTCTTAGTTGTAAAAATCTATTGATACAGATCTTAGGTAGGAAAGAATCAGCTCTTTTCATAATTTTTAGCAGCCAGCCCCAGGATAATTTCATAATTCTATATTTCGTATGTTGACTATTGGTCTCTAGTCTGAGTGCCCAGCCAGAGGTCGATCTAGGGAGATTGAGAGTCCTTTTAAAATAGTTCATTTGAGCTACTTCTAGGTCTACATTATTCAAGAGACCCCAGGAGTGGACTGCGTACAAGGGCGTAGAAGTGACTAGAGTATTATAGAGAGTTACGAACGTCTTCCAGGCACTAATTCCAAAACCAGAGAGGCCTTTAAGGGTAGCGCTTTATGAGCCGCTTCGCTACCAAGAGCATTTCGCGAGAGGGGTATACCGAGATATGTGTAAGTTTTGACCACTTCCAGCTCAGTGCCTTTATACATTTTATATCTAGGAGCTAATTTCCTTATTCTACCACTCTTTTTAAAAACCATAATTTTCGTTTTAGATATATTAACTGAAAGCCCATTTAGATCACAGTATTCAGCTAGAACCCTGAGTGCTCTTTCAAGATTGACGTGTGAGTCAACTAGTATAGCTGTATCATCCGCGTATAGTTAAACCATCAATATTAAGTCCAGAAATGTTTTTATCACGGAAGAATTGCTCAAAATCAGCAATGTATAAAATAAATAAAAGAGCACTCTTGAGTTTCCCCCTGGAGAACACCTTCAGTAACCTCAAATTTTTCAGAAAGTTGATTATTACTTTTAACTTGAATCTTAGCATTATCGTACAGTGAGTTAATTATTCTGATTATTTTAGAACTTAATTTCATGTCACCAAGCTTAGCCCAAAGCCGATCGTGTGGCACGGAGTCAAAGGGTCTGCGAAAATCTACAAAGATTGCAAATACCTCACGCTTAGGGAGACGCAGCTGCAGTTGAACGGCAGAAAGAAGAGTAAAGATTGCCTCCGTGCACCCGCGACCAGCTCTGAAGCCAAATTGGGATTGAGGGAGAATGTTGTGAACTTCGGCCCATTTTTCGAGACGATCTTTGATTACGTATGTAAAGATTTTGGTGACATGGTTGACTAGAGCGATACCACGATAGTTTAAAGGGTCAGAGGGATCTCCTTTCTTAAATACCATTGTCAGAAGGACATCAGCCCAGGTCTTAGGGCAGGTTTCAGTTCGCATAACGCAGTTGAAGAGAGTACAAAGAAGTTTTTTCCTATTAAGAGGTAAAGCAGAATAGAATTCGTTTGTAATAAGATCAGGACCTGATGCCTTATTATTTTTCAACTTTTTGAGGATTTTATCAAGTTCAACTAGACTTATCTGTTTCTCTAGTTCAGGTACATGGTTTAGCGTAGGAATGAATGTTGGGAGCTCTCTTTGCGGATATACATTTTTATAAAAGTTATTCCATCCGTCTATGGATACCTCACAGCTAATATAATGTGAAGGCTTGATATTTTTCAGGGTTTTCCAAAAATTTGGTGAGTCTTTTGGGTTATTCAATGACATCGTGACTTTGTCCTTATTCGTTTTTTTCTTGAACTTGACCAGCGATTTGTAATTCTTCCTCTTCAGGTGTAACAGGTTTTGCGTGGATTGACAGTGTATTTTTCTTCCAGTATTTGCTAGGCTTCGAAATTTCAGACTTCAGAAGTTTGATTTCTGGGTCATTAAACCAGGAGAGAGACTTACCAGAAGGGTGTTGCTTGGTGGCAATGAAAGGATTACGTATTAGGCCAGATTGAGTAGCAGCACTAATTATTGTTTCGCGTAGTAGGTAGTTTAAGTCATCAGGAGAGACGCAATTTACTGGATCAGGATTATTGAGGGAGGATTCAATGGTATATTTGTAGTTGGAGATGGCTCCGGGGTCACAAGCGAACCATTTAGGCATGGGGGCAGATTCACAAGAAGGTAAGACTACGGTGGGAGCAGATGGAGGGGGAGAAGAGGGTTTCTGAAAGTCTAGCGCCGGGGAGTGTAGGTATAAGGTTACAGGGAAGTGGTCTGAGAACAGCATGGAGAGATCTACTTTGAGGTCAGTGATATAATTTAGATGCGAGGGTTTGACAAAAACAATATCAATAACACTAGTTCCAGAGTGGTTTAGAAAGGTCCAGTTGGCAGGTCTATCACCACTTATTCTACCATTAATGAGTACATACCCATCCCTAGCCATAAAGTCATTAAGGGGGAGCCCTCTTTTGCACACATAACCATGAGAGTTTAGAACATCATTGTAACATACTGAGTCAGTGAAGAGGTCAGGAGGAAGGGTGTCAGAGCTGCCAACCCTAGCATTCAGATCGCCACCAATAACAACTAGATCTTTCTCATACGCTTCCTCAATCCGATCCAATAGCTTTTGTAGTTTTTCTAAAAATAAGGAGTAATCAGAGTCAGGCTTAACATATATATTCCCAGTAATAAAATTCATCTCATTATTATCAATTTTACAAAAAATCCAATAATCGCAGATACTTATCAACTTAGATGGAGATTTGGAGAAGAGTCCCAGCCCTCCACATGGTCTTCCAGCATCATGTTTCATAATTGCATTTCTCCAGTGGCAGGAATAGTCTTTTAGGGTAGCTGGCGTGATGTACGGAGGGGAGAGTAATATGGTTTCAGAGACACTGCATACATTGACATCCTCCTTGATAATTCCTCCCAGATGGAAGTTGTTGAAACCATGAAGATTCCAGAAAATAATCTGCAGCTTGTTACTGCTATTTTGTTTTTTGCCATATTTAGTTTATTGGTGTGTCCGGTGTTTTGCAAGGTTGAAGCGTTAAGTGAAGGGCTTTGAGCGTTTCCAGACCCAATTCCTTTTGTGCTAGCTGGCACCAGTTCTTGTTTGAACTCATTCCAACGATACTCAACATTATCTATCGTCAGTCTGTTGGTAGAGTGCTTCACCTGTCTGCCATCACCTTTAGCCTGTTTAGCTATATCCCTTATCATTTTAGCAATTTTACTCTCCTTTGTTGTTAAGTCTCGATCAATGTATACATTACGTAAAAGAGGATTCTTAGTAAGAGATGTTTTATTACTCAGAATTTCAGATTTACTTTCTAGAGAATTCAGTTGAATAATTATAATGTTCGGGATCTTGCCATGGAGTTGTATGTATCGGATGAGTGCAGTTACATTGTTTAGATCAAATTGATCTTTGAGCAGCTTCTTTACGTCTTGCTCAGCAGTGGCAGCAGTAGTATCAAGTCCACGAATCACAATGTTAAGTTTTTTGTTGTCTCTTTCTAATTGATCAATTCTTTTCTGGAGACTGGAAATAGCAGGATCTTGGCTTTGCGAGGGGCCATGCAGCGCACCTCTAGCCTCAAGATGCGCAAACTTCTCCTCAATAGTTTTCTTGAAAACATTATGTTGATGTTGCAGATGTTCATTATTACTATTGATTTTACATTCTAGATTCTGGCAGATCGATGAAATCTCATTTTTGTAGGAGGATAACTCATTTTTTATATCATTTGTGGCTTTAATTGAATCCTGCAAGAGCTTGGATAGTTTATCAAATTGCTCAATGAAGTTATTCTCAATTCTCGTTAGTCTTTCATCAAGGGTACCAGAGCACCCCTGAGTTTGAGGCTGTGTTGGGCCCATTGGAACTGTATTATCTGATTGAGCAGTTTCAGGAAGGGTGGAATCTGATTCTGCTTGAGGAGCTGCATTAGAGAGTAAGGCAAAGTGCTCATAGCCAGAAATATCAGAGGAGGCAGAGAGAGAGTTCAGAGCTGACGAGTCCTCAGAGTCTCTGAGGAGCGATTCTTCTAATTTGGCTTTGGCTTGTCTAATATCTGAGGGTGGAGAGTCTCTCTTGCGTTTAGCAGCAGTATTTGGGCTCGAGGTAGCAGCAGGCGTGAGATCAGATAGTGTGTTGTTGGGAGCCGTGAGGTAGGAAACTAGGTTGTCGATTATGCACCCTTTTTTATCGTCAGCGGGAGCTGCTGGTGTAGATGGCTTCATCAGTCAGGCTGCCAGAAAGTGGGTAACATAACCTCACACCAGAAATCACAATTTTTGGAAGCCACAAAAAAAACAGTTTTTATAAGTTTATGTGAGACGCTTTTTATAAGTTTGCAAAGATTACACTTTGAAATAAGAGTCGGACACAAGTTTACGACACATTTAAGCAGATTACTCCGCAACAGTTCGGTTTTTTGAGAGCGTAAAAATAAACACGTGCACACTCAGACAACGCTTCAAGCGCTCCCCCCCTCTGTGAAACAATGAGAAATAAGCGTGACAGACTTCCGAGATATCCATAGTATCGATGTTGTTCTTTTTAGAGTAGGATTACATAACCCGAGTGTGATGAATTGATATTCTCCATTATACAAATTTTCATACATTTATCAATTTTTCTATTAGATTCTTATTCATCTTCGAATAATTCTATGAAAACTCGATTTTTGACCATTATATTGTCAACATGGTCGCCTAAATATATTTTCAGCGATGACCACGATCGTACTCTCGACATAGCCACATATAATTGACCATGAGCGAAAACTTCTCTTCTTAAATCAATTGCTATTCGATCGAAAGTTTGCCCTTGTGACATGTTTGTTGTCATGGCAAACGCTAATTTTATTGGGAACTAACGACGAGTGAAAGCAAATGGATACTCGTCTTCACATATGAAAATAATTTTATTTATGAATACTATATCATTTTTTTTATCACCCGTCAATATTTCACATTTCAGTACATTATTCTTCATTTCTAAAATTAATAATTGTGTACCGTTGCAAAGGCCTTGTTGAATATTCAAATTTCTAATCAACATCACTATACAGAATTTTCTCAATCGTCATTCATGTGGTGGAAAGGATTTAGGTTTCAATGTATTCATATATTCTGGTAAAAGATACTGATTAATTTCCTCATTATTTTCATTACAATTTTCTGCGCTATCAACACTCGTATACAGCTGTTCCGCGTTAATATCCAACAAATCGACTACACGTTGATTGATTTCATCAACGTCTTCATTTCGTGCTGAAAGAATTGTGACTGTAGAGGCAGTTCTATATTTTTTATTTTTCAATTATTTTCCGTATGTATATACTACGATATCTTCATCATTATTTGCTACATAATTCTTATCTAGTTCAATCATATCTCTTTGATCATTTAGAAGTCCATTTCCCAGTTTTATTAGATAATTTGAAAAGTTTTTCTCACTTGTTAATGCTCTCATATTTTGAATCAATTGAAATTTTTTGAAAAATTTCCATAAAGGACTATTTTTTATCGAAAGGCTTACCATTTCACTACGTGTTCCTCCTTGAATTACCGGAAGTAGTTGGCGAAAATCGTCTCCCATTACAATGATTTTTCCGCCAAAGATCGTTTCGTTAGCCATTATATCTTTCAATAACTTATTCATCACGTTTAAACAATATTTTGGAGCCACTGGGGCTTCATCCCATATAAATATTTCAGTTTCATATAGTTCTCTCGCTTTTTTAGAGTTTAATTTGATACACGATGTTGAATCCTCATAAAGTGGTACGGGTAATCCAAATGTTTTATGAACAGTTCTTCCTTTTGGTACGAGCGTCGCTGCAATTCCTGTGAATGCCATTGTCATTACTTTCTTTCCTCTAGCCATTATTAAATGCCACAAAGTATTATAAATGAAAGTTTTTCC
Organism: Diachasma alloeum; assembly: GCF_001412515.2. Taxonomy (NCBI): domain Eukaryota; kingdom Metazoa; phylum Arthropoda; class Insecta; order Hymenoptera; family Braconidae; genus Diachasma; species Diachasma alloeum. The sequence goes on from NW_021680699.1 coordinate 241,862, forward strand.
AGATCCTCCAGGTCCGTCGATGTAAAAACACTTACAACGGTTTTCATTGTTGACATCTTCTATATTCATTATTATCTCATCCATAATATTTTTTTGTTCGTCATTTAGTTTTTTAAATTGCTCTTCTCCTTATGCTAATAGATACGCAGCATCTAACTCTTCGTCTACGTCATCAACTGTAATTGTAAATTCTGGCATATTACCATAATCTGTGAGAGTTTTATCTGCTTCATTCAATATTTTTTAAATTTCTGATAAAGCTCTATTCTCCGCGACTGCTGGTGCCATTTTTTTTTCTGAAATCATCTGACATCGATGTTTTAAATTCATCCCATAGTTTATTTGGATGCAATGGTTGACAATGAATCAAGATACAAGCAAACAATTGTCTCAAGGCTCGTGGCATCATCCACACCTCTCCCTCCTCCATTGCTCTAGTCCATTCATGATCATCTTGTATCAGTCCTCTTTCTTGACATGCTTCAGTGAAATTCGAACATAATTTACTATTTACAGTTTGAAGATCGTTGAAACTCTCAGCTCCTTTAACATTACACAACAATAAACGCAAATGCAATAATTCGACTTGTGATGGATTTATAGAGTACATCCTCCCAATAACGTTGAAGCTTGATTTTCTCCTCTGCCAACCAATAATTTCATTATTGACTTTCTTTTTATTAAATGTATAGTGTGTGGGAATATCAATATACAAATAACGTTTAACATCTTCGTCGCTGATATTTAATGCAAAATAATCTGAAAGAATATTTGTTTGTTCTAATACGTTCTCCAAATCGCATTCTTCTTCTCCTGGATTTATGGTTATATTCTGTTGATTGGGGAGATGTATTGGTAATCGAATAACCGAATGACTTTTATCATGTAATTTCTTTCCGAGTAAACGCCAAGCTGCTTCAACCCGGCCTACATAGCGACTATCAATATGCTGTTTGATTCCATCATGATCGGTTGAATTTACTCCCGAATCACCTTCTATTACAACGTCCGCAGCGTCATGAGATTTGTGAATGTATTTGTAAAAATATTTCACAGCTCTAATGTTCGATACAACTTCTACATTGCAATGACAATTCAATTTCAGCAATATTTCGGGACAGTAAGGTACAACATACCTATTATTTACAACATAACCACCGTGTTTTTCATGATATTCTTCCGTATCTCTCCAGCAATAGCAGGGATAGCCGTCATCATCCATTGTAGTGTCTTCTTGAAATTCTTTCGGAAAATGTTTGGAACACCTATTATCAACCAAACACTAATCATCCCAGGGCCCATAAATCATATTTCGCATCACTATATTATACAAATCTGGTTTTTCATCTTTGTCTGGAATTTCTGCACAGATGAATTTATCCATAATCCTTGGACGCATTAATTTGTAATCTCTTTTTTAATTCACCAGCATATGAACATGCGGTAATCCACGTTTTTGAAATTCAATGACGTATACCCATGCCAAAACTTTTCCAAATAATTCCTCACTTATAATCAGCTCTAGTAGATAATCCTTTTTCAGTTCAAAAACTCGCGCAACTGTATCAGGTCGATCACATGGTTGTTGTCCTGAATTGATATTTTCCAAAATTTCGCGCCATCTAGGATTACACGTCATAGTAATGAACAAATCAGGTTTCCCAAATTTTCTTACTATAGCCATAGCATCTTGATAATTTTGCGCCATATTTCGTAGTGAACCTATGAAAGTTGATGGTCATATCACAATTTTTCCCACTGCTATATCATTTTCTTCTCCTCTCTTCTCCAAATAATCTATAAGGCCCTGGTACGTTTCACATCTTAATTGCTTTTGATTATTTTGTATGGAAGTTGTACGATCTTGTTCTACTTTCACATAGTTATCGACTATCCATTGTTGAAATAATTTCCGCCCGTTCAGGAAGGGATTGAAACCGTCTCTAATGGCAATTGAATTTTTTACGTACGCTGATCGGGACATTCTCTTATTATTGCTTACACGCTTACCTTCGGAATCATATCGACCTAGTCCCGATCGATAAAATAAAGGATACACCCAAGGTTCAACATAAATATGCATTGAACTAATGAATTCCAATTTTTTTCCTTCGCGCGTTACCATTGTCACATAAGATTCAGGAATTTCTCCATCTGCGGTAGTTGAGAAAATCACCACCACTTCATTGGTTTTCTGCGGATTGTACCTATGTTTATCCATATCTTTCCTTGTATTATTGGAAATCATCTTTATTTCTAGCATTGGTTCCCCAGATCGTTTAGATTTCTGTTCTTCAATTTCTATGACTTCTTTCATCATAGAATAGCCCTCTACAAACTTATTATCCCGTCGTAGAACACTGTCAATCGTATTCAAAATAATAATATCCAAATCATCGAATGCAGTCATTCTACAACTATTTGCTTCATCAGCGTCAATCATGAATAGCTGCCCGTAGCTAGGGATGACATCTTCCCTTGCTGGATAAACTAATGTATTCATTTGGTAATAAATTTGGCCTTGAATCATGAAACAATAAGGTCCCCGCCTTCTGCTTTCAAAATTCGTTAAATTAGCATTAAAGGAAGCGAAAGATGACACATTATTATAGCTTCGAATGTTTTTGAAGAAATTCATTGATATGGGGTTTTTTATATTGAATAATTCGCGCAATTCTGGCGAGTAATCATCGAAGTTCACTGCAATCACAGCGCCATGACTGCAATAATCATTGAATGAGGCTTTTCCCTTTGTGGATACACGTTCACCTGCAAAATGTTCGGCATTACAGTTTTTACATTCATTGCTCTGAGACAATTTTCAGCGGTTTCATCGTGAATTACAGTATTATCATCATAAAAACAGTAAATTTTTCGCTTACGATGAATTCGTTGTTTTTTCATTAAGTATCCATTATCTCTATTACGCTCACGATATTTTTTCTGTCTTTCCGCATGTTTTTCATTTTGTTTCGTCTTTATATTCTGTAAAGCGATAGCTGTATCACATTTTTGTTTATGACTCTTTCGTTGTCTTTCTGTAGCTTTTTCACGTTTGGTATTGTCATTTGAACTCTCCTGACTTGTTGCCAATTGCGGCACATCATTCGAAATCAGCTGATTTTTTTTATGCATTTGACATTCTCTCTGCCTTTCAGCGGCTTTCTCGCGTTGTAAATTCTGTTGTTGGATTTTTGTATTTTGTAAAGCGATAGATGTATCACATTTCCGTTTACGGCTCTTCCGTTGCCTTTCAGCAGCTTTTTCACGTTTCATATGGTTTTCTGTATTTTCCTCGCTTGTTACCAATTGCTGCACATCATTAGAAATCACATGATTCTTTTTATGCATTCCATATTCTCTTTGTCTTTCAGTTGCTGTCTCGCGTTATAAAATCTGTTCTTGGCTCTCCAAAGTCCGTTTCCTCTCTCTACATCGTCGTTGACGTTCAGCCGCATTGTCTTGTTTCTTCTTTTCCTTATTTTTCTCAACTGAACTCCTGTGACTATCGTTATTTGAATTGTCGGTTATCTTTGAAGATAAATTGTTTTCTTTTCTATTCTCACCAGACATGATTAATGTTGTTCAAATTTCATATATACCTATATTCTCATTTAATCTCAGTAATCTGTTTTCATTCAATCAATTTATTCTCAATAGTCTCAGTAATGTCCAAATGAAATGATGGCTCACGAATGAGTTAATATTCGAAAATTGTAGGAAAAGAGAAAACTCGGAATGGAATGAATTCTACTTACCCTCGTACTCTGTTTGGTCTGAGAAAAATTGATACTGATAATGGTGAATACAATATTGTCCACGCGAATCTTGTAACCACAAAGAAACTTCAGTAATTCCTAATTCAGTTTGGGAATTCCGTCCATGAGTTGGATAAGTCTAATTGAAGTATTTAAAAAACAAATCATCGTAGTACTAAAATGAACACTTCATGATTGATGTATAATGTGAATTGATCAATTGCCTGTTTCATTTAGAGTGTAATTTTATCTTGTAGTGACAATCTTGGCAAATATCCCAATTTTAAACTTTTACCAGCATTAACAGCAACAACTTCAATAAGATTTTATGAACACCACTTCAATTTGTTGATAACTTCACCAATATTCAACAGAAAAAAATCATCGAAGAAAATCAAATGCTAATTAGTCAAGAAGAAGTTATTCAAACAATCATCCAAATTACATTCGGTATAACGGTACATTCAGTAATACATCACAATTTGAAGAATACATATTGCTCTTCAAAAAACTATATCCATTTTTGCATTGATTTTGAGTAATGAGATAGAAAAATCTATCTCAATTTGACTCTCAAGAAAAAACATGATAAAATTAATTTTCCTTCAAAACTCGTATAACTTCACGGAAAACAATTGGAATTGGATAAATCACCGCTTATTTCGAAGCTCTACCAATATACACCATAGTGTACACCATATAACAATTTCACTCATAGTTAATCCGAAAAGACAATAATTCAGGATGGAACACTGAAAATACGGGAAATGTGGAATTTGTGACATGTGTGATAACAGGCAAATTTTAATAACAAATTCAATTGAATGTTAAATGCGTTATCTTTTATTTTCTTATTATCGGGATAAAATAATATTTTTGTTTAGCAGATCCTTACCTTTTAAGCGCTAGGCGCATCTGCATCTATCATTTGAATCTTTGATGTTTTGCAATTTGAAGAACAATAATGATAAAGTCAAAGGGTTTTGAAATAAAATGGAATTTGAATGAAAGTTAATTCTGATATTTATTGTTTGAAGAGATTTTAATTGAAAATTTTAAAAAAGAAGGGGACCAAAGGAGAGAGAGAATACGACTGATGTTCAACGTTAGCTTATTGATTTGAAGATTTTGATTTTATAAATTTGATAATCGCAAAAGGCCAAAATAAATAGATTGTCGGACGAATTTTGTACAAACCAATAGTAGAAGTAATCCAAAGTCATTTTCCAAATGATTTTCGTGTAGAATAATAATATGTTGATTTTCACATTAGTCTCACTTAAGTTTCTAATGAAGTTCGTTTCACTTATCGCACTATGATTTAAATTTTGAGTTAATTGTGTCCTTGCACGGTTTCATTTAATTTTTAAAATTCTCTAATAATGTGTCCATGCACTCTTTTCACGATAACGTAGTGAACAATTCGCAGTTCACCGACCGCTACGTGTCAGGATCTTCACTACGAAGGTATACGTATTTGTGATATTATCCCGAATTACTTAAGATGACTCGCGTACGCCGGGCAGGACTGATAAACTGATTCCGGGGTAACGTTCACGAGCAGAGCTTACGGAGCCAGAGCTATTTGACGTGCCGTTTTGGCATCCAAGACGCGACTGGGGAAATATCGAAAGAGTTCATTTAGAGCCCGAAAACGACAGTGCAGTTGCGCTGCGTTTGCAATTTTGACTATTGAAGGCCGCGCGTGGCGTGCTAGCCCGGTAAATTGAGCTACATCGACAGCAACTCAATGTTCGGTGGGCAACGAATAAGTCGAATTTAGTGAGAATAAAATGACCAACGAAATTAATTTTTTTTGAATAAATTCAAAACACGACTCATGCTGAATTCCACACTTAATAACACTTAACAATTGATCCAATCAATGCAGTAAGAACAGCCTTATTTCATATTGAAGATCTCATTGTAATCTTTAAATTGATGCATGATAGAGCTAGATTGATTGAATGCAAGTGTTTAATAATGGTCAAAAATATCGAATTTCAAAGTGTGACATGACGCTCAAAAAAGGAAAAATCTCCCATAAGTCTATCAAAATTGAACCAAGTTATATTCAATACATTACAATTTGAAGAACAGATATTGCTCTTCAAAAAGATATATCCATTTTTGCATTGATTTTAAGCGATGAGATTGAAAAATCCATCTGAATTTGAATTTCATGGAAAACCATGAAAAAATTAATTTTGAGTTAAAACTCGGATAACTCCGGTAAAAATGACGGGAATTGGATAATTCACAGCTCATTTTGAAGTTTTACTACTACACCTCAGATACAATGCAACGACTTTGCTCATAGTTAACCCGAAAGGCAATAATTCAGAATGAAAGTGTGAAAAAATTGGAAATTTTCAATTTGTGACATGCTGAATTCGACACTTAATCACGTTTAACAAATGATAAAGTCAATGCAGTGAGAGAAGTCATTTTTTATTTCGAAGATCTCATTGGAATCTTCAAATTGATGTATGATAAAGTCACATTGGCAAAGTCCAAAGGTTCGATAATGGATGAAAATGTAAAATTTTGGTGTGTGACATAAGGTTCGAAAAAGAAACAAACACCGATAACTCTATCAAAATTTGAACAAATTGCATGTAACACATCTCAATTCGCGGAAAGAATGATGCGTCTTATGATGATATATCAATTGTTTCATTGATTCCAATCTGAAAATTTGAAAAAACGATCCAAAGGTAAGTTTTAGGTAAAAACATGAAAATATAGTTTCTAACTAAAAGTGCCATTACTTAATGAAAAATTATCAGAATTGGATGAGACATGTGTCAATTTCTAGATAATTCGATGGTCTTTCGAACAAGTACAAAATATATGGGGTTTATTCAGTACCAAAACTGAGATCTTGGGAAAAAACCAGAAAAAAGCGAGCGTCACGCTCACGGATTTTTTACTGATGGATGGATTTCATTTTCGGGATTAAACCGCGGTGGGTGTATGCTCTATCCAGACGTATTTTTCTCTGCTATCAGGTCTTGACGATAAAAGTATAGTCAGTCTAATAAAAGAAAGCATAAGGAAAACACTCTCGTGCCCAGCTAGTGTTTTGTTGTGATTATCATCGTTAATTCACTTTGACACTTTCGAAACATCAGATATGGAAATATAGGGTATGTCGTGTATATCGTGAAAATTTAAATATAGTTAGAACGAGGACGGAAAAGTGTTTTTGAGACATTTAGATAATTATTACACGCAGGAATGAGAGTCAATCCTATGAACGTTATTCAATTACTGCTGACAACATTTCAAGCGATGAATATTCCGGAATCATCTATAAATAATGAAGAAATCCAATTGAAAAATAGCATTGAGGAAGTTTTATCACATGCAATGAATGAGTATTCTGGCGTCGAAGTGATGGTGGACGATTTGTTAAACTTTGAGGAACCTTACAAAGACTGGGACATGGAGATAGTCGAAGACAAAGAATACGCGGATAACCTTCATGAACCGTCGATAGATCCTAATACCTGTACTAAAAATGAGGAGAATTTATTTTACGATTAGAAATCTAGAGCTGTTGCATATTGGCGAAGTGGTTTGGGGAAAAAAAATTTAAGCTTAGAATCTGTCAAACAGAAATTTCGAGAAGTAACTTCAATGCGGCAGTTGAGACACCGGACACATAACATTAATAATGGGGGAGGCTATAAAGATAAATTTGATCGGATTTGTAAATACACACTACAAAATTTCAAATCTGCTGTCAACGCTGGAATGATTGTTGTGTGTGAGGATGAAAATGGAATAAATATTGGGGGTTACTAATAACCACGACTAATTAACTTGAATATATAAAATTATAGATTTATTATCTTGAACAAAATACAAAGTTGCTGTCGCCATTATGGCTAAACGGTTACTAGTCAAGTTGTGAACGATACGCATGAAAGCGACAGATGAAAAAAGAGAAAAAATAAAGGCGAGTTTCAACATTTCCTCCCATTTAGAGTTGTTTACATAATAAACCCAACTCTACACTGAACAATTCCTCCCTTTTTTTTTTTATTTTTATTAATGATATCTAGAAGGCAGCTTGATGAGACGTCCTCGATGACTAGTTGTCACCTGACTTCTCTCAGTTCCTTGCGAACTGACTCCATATTTCGATTGACCATTTGGTTCAGGGGCAGAAGGAGGCTCCGCCTCCAAGGTGGCGTCACGATCTGCCACTACCTCTTCTGACATCAGTGGAGGCTCTGAACTTATTTCTCCTAGGTCCTTAGACCTCTTCAGCAACTCTGGACTTTCAGCAGTTGAAATCTCTAATGGATAGAGTCGTTGTAAAGGTCGAGTCAACTCACCAGTTTCGATTTTGAGCTTTACAACCCTGACCTTCCCGTCTCTGCCTGGATAGAGCTGTATTACTTTAGCTAAGGGACAATCCAGCCTCTTCTGTTGCTCGTTCCGACAAAAAACAATATCTCCCACCTTGACCTCTTTAGAGAAATTGTTGTTGCTGGATCTTCGTTGTAATTGCCCCAGGTATTCAATACGAAAATGCTGTCTCAAGTGTTCTCGTACTTGTTGCAGATAACGTTGTCTCTTGTTCATTGAAGTAGCACTAACAGCATCCACGTCAGGTACCCCAATCGCCTTTACTTCTTGTAAAAACAGACTTGGGGATAGAGGAATCAATTGGTGAGGATGCTCAGCCAGATACGTCAGTAGACGAGAATTGATAATTGCTTCAACATCACATAAAACGGTGATTAGTTCTTCGAATGTGAGCAAGGACTTTTTAAGTGTCCTTTTGAGGAGGTCTTTCATCAGTCTTATCAATCTCTCCCACCAACCACCCCACCATGGAGCTGCAGGAGGATTGAATCTCCATTCAATCACATCGACAGAACTGTCCTTAACTACCTTATCCCAGTAGATCTTCTTCAAGTGGTTACGGGCCCCTCTAAAATTGGTAGCGTTATCTGCATAAATGACTGAAGGTCTACCTCGTCGTGCAATGAAGCGTCGAAATGCCTCCAAAAAGATGTCCGTGGACAGTGAGGAAACCAGCTCCAAATGCACGGCCCTATAGACTGCACACGTGAACAAGCATATCCAGGCTTTACTACCACATCTCAAGAACAGGGGTCCAGCGAAATCCATTTCAGTGATTTCGAAGACTCGAGCATCTCGGACACGATTCTCAGGTAGACCAATAGGCGGAGGTTGTAGTTTCTGGGCGTTGTAACGTCTATGCGTGACACAACGCTGAACCACTGCTCTCACAGCCTTACGACACTGCAGAATCCAGACTTTCTCTCTCAAAACATTAATCACAGTGTCTATTGGAGCATGGAGCAACTTGCCATGTTGATATTCAATTAGTTTTACGGATGACGGAATTCGATGGTGTCATCTCGATTTTTAACAGGACTCTTTAGCCTCAGTAGACCACGTTTGTCTTCAACCACTATCATACTACTCAAGCGAGGGTCTTTCATACCTGAGAAACTTTCCTGTTGAACCACCCACATCAGAGTCAGCTCTGCCAGCTGAATTTCTCTGCCAGTTAATTCTCCTCGTGTTCTGCTGTCTTTTCCTCGTCCAGCGTTGTGTAAGAATCTCTGCATCCACCCTACCAGTCTCACGATACGATAATACTCAGAGAACTCTTTTAAATACCAAGGAACTTGACCCTCCTGGTCTTGAGTCACGTTACTGAGGACTTGATTCAAGACAACAGCCTGCTCGCTAGACTTCCTGAGCTTCATGGGTGTTTTCCTCAATTCACAGTGTATCAGTGTCTCGTCTGTATCAGGACATGAAGATGGCCATTGATCAGCAGGTAGCTTTAGGCACTCAGGACCTAGGAGCCACTGACAATCAACTAGCTGACGAGCGCTGCATCCTCGCGATGGTAAACCAGCCGGATTCAACTCTCCTGGGACCTTTTTCCACCACGTGGCATCCGTCAAACGTCATATGTCTTGCACACGATTGAAAACGAAGGTGGCCCACCGGAGATCACGTCGAATCCATGCCAGCACAGTTGTTGAATCAGACAAACAGTGTATCTCGATGGGACGTTGCTCGATTGAGGCAGTCACATGATTCAAGAAACGTGCTCCCACTGTGGCGGCCAGCAATTCCAACCTAGGTATGGTACCTCTTTCTTTTGGGGCCACACGTGACTTTGCCTCGATGAATCGAATTTTTACTCCTCCAGGTGACTCTATTCTAGCGTATACCATTGCTGCATAAGCCTCCTGGCTGGCATCGACAAAAAGGTGTAAAGAGAGTTTCTCATCAGCCTTGCCAAATGCCCAACGTTGAATCTTCAACTCTTTCAGCAGTGGTAATCCCTGACACCAGGGTATAAAGTCCCTTTTAATAGTCTCTGGCACGTTCGTGTCCCAATCTAAATCAGTCTGCCACAGTCTTTGCAGCATTAGCTTGGGCAGAAGCACTGTTGGACTTGCCATACCCAATGGATCGAATACTTTCTGGGTGATGGACAAGATAGTCCTCTTGGTAATCTTCGTTGGGAGTTCGTGGATCAGAAGTGAATCTGCTAATTGTAGGACATCTAAATCTTTGTCCCACGACAGACCAAGTACAGGTGAGCTCTTCTGTTCACTCACATCATCTGAAAACTTCCAACCTCTGAGGTCAAATCCTCCATCAGCCATGGTTGAGGTAGCGATGTTCTGAAATCTCTCTGCACTTTCCTTGGAGCTGACACTCGTTACGCAGTTGTCAACATAGAAAGAATTCTTCAATTGGTTGAGGACAGAACGCTCTTCTTCAGAACCCGCACGTTTGATGGCCTCTTCCCGGTGTAGATCGATGGTGGCTCTCAACAGAAAGTGACTACTAGTCACTCCAAATACTACTCTGCAGTGTTGATACCTCTGATACCTATGATATCTTTGGAACCAAGGGGTCTCCACAAGAACCTCAGCACGTCTCGATCTTCAGGCACAATACTAATTTGCAGGAAGGCCTTACGAATATCTGAGATAATACCCACCTGATGCTCTCTGAAGCGACGCAATAGTGTGGGAATTAACTCAATCAGATTAGGCCCTGGGTCCAAGCACTGATTCAACGATGGACTACTTTTATCTCTGGCTGAAGCATCGAAGACAGGCTCAATTCGAGTCGTACTCCCTTCCTTGACCACATGACGATGAGGTAGGTAATGAGCTCTGTTACGCAGCTCCCCTTGAGGCATCTCCTCAATTATTCCCTCTGACAGCCACTCCTGAAACACTTTTCCATAATCAGAGAGGAGTCCATCATCCTCTAACTTCCTTTGAGTGGTTGCTAGTCTCCTCTCGGCAGTAGCTCGATTGTTAGGCAATGCTGAGTGGTTTTCCTTCCACGGTTATTTTACTTCATACCTGCCTGCTGAATTAAGGTGGACAGTGTCACGAAACCTACTCAATACCTCTTGCTGTTGATTTTCTTTGGATTTCTGCTCTATTGGATCAGTAATTCCAATGGTATCAAAACGCCACAGCTGTTCGACACTTGCTTCTCGTGCAAACATTGAAAGTGTCAAGAGTGCTGGATCTGAACGACTTGATGCCTTTTCATTATTCTTACCGATGAGAGTCCAGCCCAGATGTTTCTCCATTGCAGTGGCCCCACACTCGAGATTGCACAATCGCCCTGTGTATAATTTTCCAACTCTATCTGCACCAATCAATAGGCTGATTGTTTGGGAACCCATGGCCGTATCCGTGAGTGTGATGGATTGTCGCTGTAACTCAGACAACCAAGGACCCTTTGGACCGCTTGGATACCCTGACAAATGGTTTCCTGGTGGTAGGCTTCAAAATTACAGGCATAATGCCCGTCCAAGCTCCTCAGCCTTACCCTATAACGTTTGTGTTCATATGGGGCCGTCTGTGAACCACCAAAGAGAAGATGTGTCATCATTTTGGTTCCTTCTACTTCGCAGCCCATCTGCTCTGCTAGTCGACCCAGTATATATGACTGATGGGATCCATGATCGACAATGGCTCGAATAACCTTCTCAAAATCTGAAGAATTTCTTGTAATTCCCCGCTGTGGGGGGGGGGGAACTTTTTACTACTTCCGCTGCTCGAGATCCTGGAACCATCGCTTGGATGAGGTATTGGAACCTAACTTCTTCTTTTAGGTTTTCGTCTCCATGAATAGGTTTAAATTGACTCCAGAATGGCTGCCAGTCCTTAATCTTACCACTGAACTTGAAAATCTCATTCTTGGGCAACCTGTATCTTTGATTGTTGTCCATCATTGTGTGATTCATCTGTATAGCGTTCAGAGCAGGGGCGGCTGCCCGTTGAGCTGGCTCAGTCAATTGTAAAACCCGTTGTTTCACTTGTTGATATCTTAGGTGATAGTCGTCGCAACCAACCATCTCAGCGGTCAATTCTGCTTCGGTGGTAGCGTCGTTATCTTGCATTGCAGTCATAATGCCGTCATTTAGTTCTTACAGTTCAACGGATTTATCTCTCAGAACTGCAAACTGTACTCTTACATTATTGAGATCAGGTCCATCGAGCTGTAACATTGCTGTTAACGCGCCATGGGCATGTGTGAACGCTGATCTTTTCGCAGCACGTGTCTTCTTGAGGTTATCCACCTCACCGTATACACGATCCGAAGATTACTCGTCCTGTCACGGTCGCCAAAATGTTGTGTGTGAGGATGAGAATGGAATAAATATTGAGGGTTACTAATAACCACGACTAATTAACTTGAACATATAAAATTATAGATTTATTATCTTGAACAAAATACAAAGTTGTTGTCGCCATTATGGCTAAACGGTTACTAGTCAAGTTGTGAACGATACGCATGAAAGCGACAGATGAAAAAAGAGAAAAAATAAAGGCGAGTTTCAACAATGATCGTACACGATTGTGACCTACGACGATGGGCATTACAAGCCCAAAAAGATATAGGTAGTGAGGATTTTCGGTTTGAAGCATCCGACAAGTGGATACGAGCATGTAAAAAAGCACATCGTATTGTCTCGAGGAAAATAAATAAATTTGTTACATCGAAAGCAATCGAAGACCGTCAAGTTCTAGAGGAAAAATCGGAACAGTTTGTTCAGGATGTGAAACAACGGATTGCAATGTACGGTTTATCAAATATATATAATTCTGAGCAAAGCGGATTTCAGTTTGAAATGCATTCAGGCAGAACTTTGGCTGAAGAAGGTGAAAGATAAGTACAATGTGTCGTGCAATCCCTAACGTCGACGACACAGAGTTATACTATTCAACCAACTACATCAGCCGAAGGGAAACTCCTCTCTCCACTCTTTTTAGTTTTGAAAGAACCAAGCGGTCATTTCGGTCCCAGAGTAGAGGAAAAACTGTTTCGTCTGGATAATGTATACGTAGATGTATCCAAATCTGGGAAACTGACTTCAGGTATGAGACTGTGTTGATTCGTCTAATACTTCGTTTCTTATTTATCCGTAATGAAGATGTCGCTCCAATGATAACGTTCATTTGTTCTATAATTTTTTTCAGAACATTTCAAAACTTGGTTGCAATATGTTTTTGTCTCTAATGTTGGTGCGAAAAGTCTATTATTGGTGGATTCATGGACCGGACACTGTTCTCCAATCGTGGAAGCTACCAAAATACGCAATAAGGATGTGGAGGTAATGACTATACCTAAAGGGACAACTGGAAAACTCCAACCACTCGATGTTTTTGGATTTAGAGTTTGGTAAAACTTTATAATACATTTCTCTGATAGTGTTATATTAATGGATTATGATTTGAATTTACATTTTTAAAGAATAATGTCATCAAGTTGCAATCTCTAACTCATAATCAATTATCGTCACCACGATATGTCAATCTTTTCGAATATGCTTGGTACAGAAGCGGTTACGTAGAAACCAAACCAGATGAATTTGAAAATCCCGTCCATTTCGCATTCGGTGAATCTTGTAAGTCGCATTGCGAAATACCGGGATGTACGAATATTGCTATTATTCATTGTTCTTGGTGCAAGAAGTCATTATGTTTCAAGCACTTCTTCGACGAGTATCATTATTGCAAAAAATATAATGAATAAATAAATGAGGAAAATTATAAGGAGACCTCAAAATATGATTTTCTTAGCGCCTTATGATAGGAAAAATAAGGAAACGTATGAATAGTGATGACGTAGTGGGGGTGGAGTGAAAGAAGAATAGAAAAAAAGAAATGATAATGGAATTGTCAGATCATTATATTCCTAGGTATGTAAAATTATAAATAAAAGTGATATTCTGAAAGAATATTCTTCAACATCCCTCTATCCTTTTTAGGAATTTAGAAGAAGGGCTGTACTGGGCTGCACTGTATTCATTCCTCCTCCAAAAAAAACAGTAATCCGCAGAGGCTAGTCCAGTTCTTCTTACAATTCTCACCTGAATCATGAGGAAGTATTTGTTGCAAAACATTTGTATATTTCAACTCTAATAGTTATTTTGTCATTCAGTCTTTCTAAACAAGACCGACGAGATTCTCCACCACACACATTGGGAATTGTCTTCTTTCAAACAAAAATCCAATATTGAACTGGTAATGTGTTCAGTTAAATTCGAGGGTGGTTTACCCCCTACACCCATTCTTTCGAAAAAATGCGAAAACCTGTATTTCCTACTTTTACTTGCTCATTTGATAGCCATTCATACTATTGAAATACGAGTGTTATTTTTTTTTTCACAAGATTTTTTTGGATTTGAACCCCTATAATTTTTTTGGAATTGACCCTATTCAAATGCACCAAACGCCATTTTTCATCGTTTTTCTTATAGATTATTATGCTTTTGGTTTCGTTCTAAAATTTTGAATGCCAATATATGAAACAGTCAAATGGTCCTGAAAACCTGTTAACTTCGGAGGTTGGTTTCACCCCCTAAAAGTCTGTATCCGCAGAAAAAAAACGTATATCTTAGATTTTGATGGGGAATAACATATTTCGAGCTCATGAAAATCGGTGAGGGACACTCGGGACGGTTACCTTGTGAGTCCAAGTTGGAAAGAAATAGATTTTGAAGAGTAGTAGAATTGCCCAATTAAGAATAGTCGAGTTGAAGCAGTTTATTCCGAGAAGAACTCGACTTTGTACCGACGTCGGTGGCCGAAGCGGCTAGGTGCGAGCCTAGTGTGCGAAAGGTTGTGAGTTCGATTCCCCATGGAATGGAGTTTTTCAACCGGAGGCTCCGGCGAGCGGGAGGTCGCTAATATAGTGACCGCCTGTACCGGCATGGGTTTTCTGTGGTTTCCCATGCTACTCCTATGTTCTATAGGAGTGCGAATGCGGTGCAGTGTAGAATCCACAGCCGCATGCATAGGGTTGGATAGGGCCGATTAGCCAATCAGAGGGCAGAAAGGGCCGGAATATTTAAAAAAAAAGAAAAACTCGACTGTGTAGACTTGCTAGAGACGGGACGCCTCTTGGACGATATAGGACTACCTTGAACCTAAATTTATGGGCTGAGTAAGATGATGTTCGCGCTACTTTTTTTCTTTTCGTTTTTTAGCGCGAGAGATGCGAAGTAAACTTTACATCCACGTGGTACATCGTCGGTCATGCAAAAATGTTTGAATCTTCAATTTGACCAGGTCGTTTTTATGGCATTTTCCATGAGAGAAAATTGACTGGGTGATGAAGTGTCTGGAAACGTCTTATCAAAAGGAGTAAGTTTCATTGAGTGAAACAATGCGGTTGCTGTTTAAAAAAAGGTCATTGTGCTCGCAACTTGCAAGCTCAAAATGATGCATGCATCGAATGTCCCCCTTAAAATCCTACAACTGTTGTTCCAGATATTTTTTTTGTCCTCCTTAGTTGTCCTCCTTAGAAGATAATAGCTAATAGTTAAAGTTGAGTAGAAGAAAAACCATAATAGTATATTGTGCCATATATTGACCCATACTAATTCGAATAGGACACCCTGTATTTTCTAAAAACAATAAAATGTCATTGACGAAACTCAGCTGAACGGAAACCCACGGCCCGAAGATACGGGCGCGAAGCTCGCAGACATTTCTAGTACTCTCAAACACTTTAATCGTTAGGTTTGAAAGGGTTTCTCCTCTTGATTGTTTCCGTCCCTTCTTGACAGGTGAGAAAGCCTTAACCTGAGATGGTGGTTTCGCCTCTTCTATTCTTGTTGTTACATTAGATACAACAAGAATTTATTGACACTTGTAATTTTTACTCTCAACAATCGAGGAAGCCAGCAGTTAAGGAATTCTTATTGAGGAACAATAATCTTATTGAGGAACAATAAGACAATAAGCCTTTACACATGAAGCAATCCAAAGCACGATTTTTCAATACCTTCATAAGAATTGTAATTCTGTCCCCTACCCGAATATTATTCTGCACACGTTTATTCATAAATTCAATCAAAAATTTCGTGGGTTCTCCAGTCGATTTCCCACTGAATTGAATTTCTCAATATTTCGCTTGTTCCACTTTCTCATTTCAAAATAATTGATCCTCATCTGAATCGTCTTCACCAACATTCTGTTTATTGGGTACAGACACCCCGTGAATCCAATTTGGATTTGTAGGATTGTACAAGTGATAATAAAGAGGGTGGGGAGGTGGCAAGACAGAGGGGCAGAGTGGATTTATTTCTCCTCCTCCACGACCTCCCAACTGAAACGACCCTCACTAATTCTATCTCTCCCCTCAGCCCTTCGATAAAACGTTGATAGAAAAATTTTATTTATACGTACTCGAACAAATTTGAAACATCTCATTTGAAGAAAGCTCATTTTCAGGGAAATTCATGAAAAACTCGATATTTTGAACAATCATCCTAAAAATCAAATCAATTAATGTAGCTACCGTAATTAGCTTTGAACTTCGACTTCATGGCATTAAAACAATCATTTTCAGCTATGATTGAATTCATTTCAAGCATGGTATTCAAACACATCCCCGGAATTCTGATTTCCAAAAAATTAAATTTCTTAAAAATTTGTCGCCTTAATCTTCGAACTCTGTCAGAAGGACATCCCAACGTGTTTTTTAAGCCGTCATTCAATAAATTTAAAACATTTTTTTTTAGTTATCGTGTTACGACTGAATTTTGAGAAAATGTGAAAATTAAAAAAATTAATAAATGAATTGAATTTTAATTGACGGCGATAGATAGGCCTTAGCAATACCTTTATTTGAGAAAAAAATTGCCGAAAAACTTTGTCACATACATACATATACACTGTAATATGATAAAAATCATGTATTATTCTTCGCCTGAACTCACCGTGGATCATGGGGGAAAAATTAGTATTTTTACCCCAGCGAGGAGTCGGATCACCCAGACCACAATTGTTATTTTCTTCATTTCTTTTATTTACTCTTTCTTTTATTATTCTCTCAAATTATGTCGACGGCGCTCACCGTGGGTTACGCGTGAGCTTCGTGACGAGGAGTGGAGCGGAGCATCGGGAATGGCTACAAGTCGGCGCTACAGTAGATGACGAATAGCACACCGACGAGCACGCACACACTGAGTCTGGGAGACTCACACCACGAAGGACGCGAAAAACGATCGACGCACGCCAGCAGGCATCTCAGGTCTCTACGTGCGAACCCCCACTACCTCACCGATGGATGGGTGGTGCAAGGCCACACAAGAAAAAAACTCATGCTGTAGCATCGAGGGACCCGTGGATTATGTTGGCTCATACGCCATTCAACGCGGACCACCTCCACCGACCGCGAGGGGCAGGTCTCAGTTTTCTGGGACTCACAAATACTGAATAATTACCAATTGAAAATTCATAATCCAAGTTTCATTGGGACGCGGATTCTCCGCGCCACCATCGGTTGATTGGGGTGTGGATAGAAAAGATTTTGAGGTTCCGCGGGGCGATGTACGGCCCCGACGGATGACTCTTCGCTGGGGTTCAGCCATTTTAAATCGCCCTGCGAAATTTAAGTTTTATTACGCTCTTTTATCTTCTTTAAATTGTTAAAACAATTATTACTTTGGTGTGCCTGGATTTTCCGGCCTTTTCCTGACGTCGCCGTACTGAGGGTCCAAACGAGTTTATCCTGGAGTTTCTCGCGTATCAAACGGTGAGCGTGATTCAATTTGTAAGTGCTCGCATGGTTTTTCGATTCATTTCTCCGGTGGCCATTTCGGGCACCGTTTGAGTGTTAAAATTGGAGCCTTTTGCCTTCGGGATGTGGCACTCAGTGGCCTCTGGCCTCATTCCTTTATTTTCAATATTGAATATTAATTATTTCATTAATTTTATTGTCGTTTATCGTTGTTGATTTTGGGAACTTTGTTCAATTTTTTTATTCGTGTGGCCTTCGCGTTGTCGCGCTTCGGGTGATTCTCACGAATGATAATCTTTCCTCATTAAATTGTGGCTGCATGATATTGGTTCATTTTTCCAATCAAGTAAAAATATTGGATTTTTATAATCACTTCTTATTTTCGCATTTTCTAAAATATTAATACTCTGTATCGAGTCATACCGCGTGTAAAGTTCGCTCTCACGCATTTCATTGAATTACTCAATTTGGAATTATCACACATTCAATTAGTTCTGAAAATTTATAAATTGTAGTTTCAGACAATTAATAATTTTTGAATTGTGTCGAACTTTTGCTCCCGGGAGTACCCTCCCGCACATGTAAAAATCGCGAATATTATTTCACTGGAGGGTTAGGTTCGACCTTCGCACCGCATTGTTGTCTGGCCATGAGCTCCGGTATTTTTACAAGTATTTAAATGGTTTTTTCACTGTTCGCCGTGCTGTGATCGTTGTTAAGTGTGCCTTGGATACTGAGGAAACGTCTCGTAAATAAATTCATCCTGGAAGGGGCGTATTGGGCTCCGTTTGAGGAATTCTGGGTCTCAGCGTTACTTTGAGGTTAGTTGAGCATCATTGTTGACAGTTTGGAGTATATGACCAATACCAAATCACGCAGAGTCTGCTGGAGATGACTACAAATCTCACTCCCAGACCGTTTCACCTTCGTCCTGCCAGTTTGACTCCGTTATCCACCACCACAGGCCCAATATCTCCCCCAAAGGCTTCGCAGAGAGTCGGGAGATTGCGAAACGCTTTGGCTCTGGCTAGAGACCCAAATCTTCTCCCGTCAGTTCTGAGCTCTTTTAAAAACTCCTCGGACAAGTCTAAGAGAAAAAGATCCCCATGCAGTGGTGAAGACTTCGGAGCTAACGGCTCCCCTGGAGCCAAGAGACTGTCTTCCGATCGAGATGGCAGTCCACCCTCTAGCTCTGAAATGTCAGGCAATTCAGACCATTTAGACGGTGATCTTTCTACGGACCTAGACGAGACAGTTGTTGAACTGAACGACGAAGCTATGAACGGGGAAAATAACCCCGGTCCGAATGAGAATCAGGCGTTGATGGACATGATGGCCAGGATGGATGCCAAAATGGACCAAATGATCAACCAGGCAACCAGAGACAGAGAAGAGGTACGTGAATGGAGGTCCTCAGTAGACCGCGAGATTGCTGACATAAAAAATCTCCAACATGCCCACGGTAACAGACTCACAGCACTGGAAACCTCCAAACACACCAACTCAAACCCTGAGGTCGAAAAAAGACTGAAGAAAGTTGAGGACGCTGTCGACGGATCGTTATTCGAAGGGGCTAATGCAAGTACCGCCATTAACAAAGCTCTCCAGAAAATCGAGGCCCAGGAGAAATACATAAAAAGGAACAACATCATAATCACAGGACTGCGTGCGCAGCATGGACGTGGACTTCGGAATGAGGTAACTACAGTCCTGAAAGGCAGCCTGGACTTCCAGGGTCAGGTCTTGGAGGCGAAGAAAATCGGTAAATCTGGGGAAATGATCGTGGCTCATCTTGATATAACGGAATCCAAGGACTAACTGTTCAAAATTAAAAAAGAGAAGCAACTGAAGGAGGTCTTCGTACAGCATGATTTGACTGAGGCTGAAAGCCTGGCTGAATTCAAGCTCAGGGAGTTTGTGAGAGAGGAAACACGCAGAGGTAACTCCGTTAAACGTGGTTTCTTGAAGGTCGCTTCTCACAACATCTGGCATGTCTACGACCCGGTAGCAGACAAGCTTGTACCCACCCGTCCGATTTCCAACCCTCGCACGAACACTGGAGCTCCTCAGGTACACGACAATCTTTCCTCTCTTTCAAAAAACTAATTAATTTGAGGTTGATTTTTTGGAACTCCCGTGGTTTCAGTAATATTGTCGGATATAATTCAGACTCTTTACCGGACATTTTTGGAGTTTCTGAAACCTGGTTGACCAAGCAGAGCATATTTATTCCTGGACTTTTCAAAGCATACAAATCAATATGGGTAAATGCGGCGAAGAACCCCTCCCCAGGCACAGGCAGTGGCGGTCTGGTCCGCCTCATCAAGGAAGATTTCCAGATTGAAGTACTTAGCACCTCACGATGGTGGATCTTTGCCAGAGTTTCGACTGGGTATGTTACCCTAATCGTGGGACTGATTTATCTTACCTGGGATATCGGCAAAAACCTCCAATCAGCCCTTACTCCCCTTCAAATTCTGCTCAATGACATACTCCATGCCAGACTTGTTGAACCATTTATACTAGGAGGAGATTTTAATTCAAAAATTGGACTCGAGAATGACTATCCGGATGAGATTTTTGAGGGTTCAGTCCTGACACCCGACAGACAACTGAGGCAATCTGATGGTTGGGTCGATAAAGGAAGAGAGCTCAACGACTTTTTGAGACAAAACGGCTTCGTCGTTCGAAACGGACGTTCGCCAGGTGACAGTCCAGCAGAAATTACATTTGTGAGAAATCAACGAATTAGCACCATAGATTTCATTTTCATGAGCACATCGAGCTTGGACTTGATCAGTGACTTCCACGTGGACTTGAGCGTCGAACCCTCGGATCATTTCCCCACGATCCTCGATCTCTTCAACTCTCCTGCCCCTCCTCCAGACAGTACCTCGTAGTGGAGCGATGGAATCGCGAGGCTCCGCTGGAATCAAGAACTTACTCACTCTTATCATGATCTCATGAGAATTTCTTCCAGAACCTCAACTGAATCGTTCTGGACTGTGGACATCTTGCTGGAGAACCTAACGGAAGCGATTGTGGAGACCAGCCAGCAGTTGGGCATGCTGAAAAAGCTGCAGGCACCATCAAAACGCTGTCCACGGCAACCCTGGTACGATGCTCAATGCAAAGAAGCGAAAAAGTCAGCGGAACTGGCTCTGTCTGTCTGCCGAGTGCAGGGTTTTAAGCCGGAAAATGCTGAGGACTACGATCACTCCAAGAGAAACTATTTTAGAACTAAAAAATCGGACTATTTTTCTCTCTACGGTTGAAAATCGCCAATGTCAAGTCCCCATCCGAATTTTGGTCGGCCGTCAAGTCTGTCAGACTCAGATCTGTGTCGCCCTCATTATGCGTGGAGATCTGGAATGCCTTTTATCGGACAGTATTTCCTCTACGAGTCATGAGTGAATCATCCTACTTGGGAAATTACTGTGAGCTTCTGGACTCTCTCTTCTCTCTCGAGGAATTAGACAAGGTTCTCGCTTCTACAAAGTCGGGGAAAACTCCAGGCACCGACGGCATCTCGGCTGAATTTTACAAAAACCTAACGAGTAACTGGAAGCTCTACTTGCTGGTCCTTTTTAACAAGATCCTCACTCGAGAGACTGTCCCTCATGCATGGCATGACATCTTGATGACAATGATGATATTCAAGAAAAAGGATAAATCGAAGCCGGAAAATTACCCGATGCATAGCGCTGGTCAACGTTTTAGCCAAGATCTTTACCAAAATGTTGTGCTCCAGGCTAGAGAAGTGCTCTGAGCACCACGACATCCTGGCACAGTGTCAAGCTGGTTTCAGAAGAGGCACATCCTGCCTGGACAACATTTTTAGTGCGCTCACTACGATCCATCTCCAGCTGAGACTCCCACAAAGAAAAGTTTATGGACTGTTTGTGGACCTGAAGCGGGCTTTTGACTCCATCAACCACGAAGCCCTCTGGCGCTACCTGCACATTCTGGGGGTGAGTAGTAAGCTCATCAACGTAGTGAGATCTCTTTATAACCATGCCAGCCTACAGGTGAAGTCTGAGGGCAAGCTCTCAAATAGGACTGAAATCACGGAGGTGGTCCCCCAGGGTGAGAGCCTGAGTCCCCTCCTATTCATCCTCTACATGAGCGACATTGACTCCCATCTCAGGGACAAAGGACATTTAGGTCCCTCGATCGATGCAAAGAACAATCTGCTCTCGCTGCTCTTCGCTGATAACCTCCTCATACTCTCCAGAAGCCAAATAGAGTTACGTCACATTCTCGTAGACCTTGAGGAATATTCCAAGGGTAAGCTCCTTACAGTCAACGTAACCAAAACCAAGGTGGTGGTTTTTAGGAGAGGCGGTCCTCTTCCTCAAAAGCAGAGCTCTCCCCTCATCATTGGCGGTGAGAGAG
The DNA here is from genome assembly GCF_001412515.2 of Diachasma alloeum. NCBI lineage: Eukaryota > Metazoa > Arthropoda > Insecta > Hymenoptera > Braconidae > Diachasma > Diachasma alloeum. The sequence goes on from NW_021680699.1 coordinate 264,088, forward strand.
TCGAAACGGTCTCCTCGTACACGTACTTGGGGATCCCTTTTGCCTCGTCAGCCTTCGGTCGTCTGCCTGCACAACATGCTGTGGAGAAGGCCAAAGTCGCGGTCGGCGCAGTAATAGGTCTTCTCTCTAGAGCCACATCAGACTCTTGGTTTGCGTCAACGAAGCTTTTTGAAAGCATCGTGATTTCTACGCCAATTTATGCGGCCCCAGCTTGGGTTCTCCTCTGCGGGGAGGAAATTGAACTGGTCCAGTCGGCTTACTTCAAGAGACTCCTTTTACTGCCTCGAAACACATCAAGTTACGTGTTGAGGCACGAGGTAGGGGCAACACGACTGAGCTACATCGTGGTCAAGTTGATCCTAAGCTGGTACATCAAGGTGATGAGGATGGAGGACCACAGGCTGCCTAAAATCTATTTACTCTGTCTCATGGATCTAGCAGCTCCGGTACTAATTGGAGGGAATCTTGCTGCTGTCCAACGTCACATATTGAACTACAATTCAGTTCCCCAGCTCGCCAAGCTTCTCACGGATGCTGATATACACTTTAACTGCTGCAGTAAAGACTACTGGTTACTGGGCAGCTGAAGAAGAACGCATCCTCTCTGCCCTGAAATCTTCATTTAGCAGGGCTGATCTGGAGAGTTGTAAAGCGTCCAGTTTCTGCTAACTGACTATTCCACGGGAAGTGACTGCTGATCCAGGTCAATATCTCACCCACCAGCTACCTATGGTGATTAAAAGGACTATAGCCCAATTATGATTGGGTGATAATCTTGGCTGCTCTCTCTCGCCGAATAGAGAATTCCATAAGCTGGATCGAGCCAGGCGCTGCCCTTCGTGTCTTGGTGAGGAAGGTGAGTCAATAACCCACTTCCTCATGGACTGTCCGGCCTATACAGGGTACCGCCTCTCCATTCTCCCGGAATATTTATCTCCTCCTAGCCCTAGTCCTTCAAATGATGGTACACCCTCTTCGATACTAGCAAACCCTGATTTCATAACTTCCAAGAAGCTGTTTTTCTTCGTCAAGTGTGCTCTGAGAATCAGCGCCGCAGCTCTCAGCACCACGGTCAACCCTACTGGGAGTTTTATTTCTTCTAGACAGCAACTCAATGTGATCCAAAGTGTCAACTTCATAACGAACTATTTCAAGCCTCTGTAGTAATTTATTAATTGGAAATGATTATCCGAATGTTCTTTATTTACTCACGCATCGGTACGATATTTTATTGTCTCTGAATTGTGCTATTGAATTTGTTTATGTTGTGGATAGCTCTCTTATAATCTCCTTTTATGTGTCTAAGTTAAATATTGTAAACAAGTCAGGCCTTTAACATGAACCTAACCCCCCCCCCCCNTCTCCTTTTATGTGTCTAAGTTAAATATTGTAAACAAGTCAGGCCTTTAACATGAACCTCCCCCCCCCCCCACTCGTAAGGACTCGAATTTTTTAATTGGCAAAGTCAGAGTATTTTTTTCGGTTTTTCGATGAATACTCCAAATATGTATGTACAGGGTGTCCCATAGGAATGTCTGAAAACTAAACTCATCTGCCGAGTCATCCAAAATAACCTTGACTCTCTACGTTTGTGTTACGTTTACTAGTGGCCAGTCAGTTTTATTCCAACTGTGGCAGAAGCCTTAGTTTGTTAGCAGTAATGAGTGATTTGACAATTTAAGAAAAAAGATATCTCATCGAGTGCTTCTATTCGAGAGGGAAAAAATACTGTGAAGCTTTTAGGGGTCTTCGTACTAAATTTGGATCCAAACGAGTTGCTAACGTAACCACTTTGAGGAGGTTAGAATAAATTTTTATTCATATTGATTGTGTGACACAACAAAACACATTACAGATTTTCGTAGAAATCCCGTTGGTTTCTCGTCATGATAATATTCTTTTTCTAGAATAATTGAAAATTTCGAGGAATACGGCACTTTGGATGATCGTAGAGCTACTCTTCCAGGTCCTTCATTCTCTGCTGCAACAGAGGAGAAGGTCGATGAAGTTGAACCGTATTTCATGGTAAACCCCAACTTGTCCATTCGGAGAGCCGCTGAAGATTTAAAATTGACCAAATCAACGTTGCATCGTATCCTCCATGTTTTTTTTGAAACTTTATCCATATAAAATATTGATGTGTCAGCGTTTGACAGAGGAGGCGATTCTGAGACGAAAGGAATTTTGTGAAAGAATGACAAAAATGTTCGAAAATGGCGAGATGCATGAAACAGCAATTGTTTTTTCTGACGAGGCACACTTTTGGCTAGACAACTACATGAACAAAAATAATTTGAGATTTTGGAGAAAAAAAAACATTACACAAATGGGTTTATGAATAATTTCTTCAGTTGACATCGTCCACCTCTCTTGTTCTTTATTCATTGAGGGAATTAGAAATCAGTGGAATAAAATGGGTCCGTTAATAATTTACCAAATTCACCCCCCCTCTTTTTCACCTTTATTCATTTAGAAAAAAAAACAAAGGGGCATGATGGGTTTGTCACTAATTTTATACCTTTATACACCACTCACCTCTTCATTGACAAAAAAACTGATGGGGCAAAATGGGTACGTTAATAATTTACAAAATTCCCCCCTCCACTCCACCTTTATTTATTAAGAAAAAAAAACCAATGTGGTGAAATTAAAACGCTAATAATTAAACAAATTTCCGACCCAATGGGTTTGTTACTCATTTTCCAAATTGACACCCCTTCCACTCCACCCGCAATAATGTATTTAAAAAATGAACAAATGGGGCAAAATAGGTTTGTTACTAATTTTTAGAAATTAATACTCTCACCCCCCTATTCATTGAGAAAAAAAGGGGCAAAATTCGTACGTTACTAATTTTCAAAATTTCCCCCCCTCCAGTCCACTTTTATGTATTGAGGGAAAAAAATGGTGTAAAATGGATTTGTCACTAATGTTTCCAACTTGACACTCTCTCCCACCAATCGTTGAAAAATGTGGTATTTGGTGAAGGATAGAAGGGTTTTGTAATGTAAAACACTGGGAATTGACGTTTATATCGAATAGAATTTATTCACAGCGAAAGTAACTTTGGTTTACACCCTAAGAGCTGGAACGAGAGTGTGCTCCCGCGACCACTAGACATGCTCAAAAAAGGTACTATTCTAAGTTTCGTCTGTGACATATTTGAAAATACTAGTTTAAGGTATGATAGAGCGATGTCCATTTTTTCAAATTTTTAAAACAATTCTATCAGGCAGCAACTTCATTCCAAAAGTTCATGAAAATCTTTGACCTACTGGCAGTTTAGTGCTGAGTAGCTTGGTGAGAAGTCGGATGGCATTACGACAGTATTACTGAGCGGCCCAAAAAAAAAGACCCAAGACCCAAGTGCGTTCTGCCTACGTCATAAACTCCAGGTGTACCATAGCCCTCTTTCCCAATAACGAAAACTGTACATTTGAAAATATTTTCGTTTTCGAAAATGTTTTTCGTTTCTCACATTTTTTGCATGTTTTTTTACTGGAATGAGAGAAATTATAAATTTCTGGAAATATCATTTTCTTTTTCATCAGAGACCCATAACCGGTTAAAAAATTCACTAAATTATACGGTTCTTCGAATTATTTCTGTTTATAAATGTTTTTTCCAGAAAAAATCAGAAAATTTTCCAATGTCGAGTTCAATGGAAATTTTCATTTTTTTTAGAAAAACTGAAGAACTTCGGCGTCGCCATCAAGTTTTTTTTTAGAAAAAGAAAAAAACTAATTGTCATTCTCTATTTTGATCATCTATTCATTTTGTTATGAAAACGAAATGATTCAACTGATGATGTTGAACAAAATTATATTGGACGATAATGGGAACGTCAAAGTAGAGACAAATGAACAGTATTAACAGTGAAATTCTCATTATTGATCATTAGGTTGGATTATCAATGAAGTGCAAAATATTACAACATTGATTATGTATATATGTATGTATGTATGTATGTTTATTGCTTTATGAGAGGGGATACGAATTGCTCTCTTATAGCAAGGGTCCGTGCATGGGTTACAAAAGCGCAAATAAGAAAATAAAGTAAAGATAAATAGAATAAAATAAAAGTAGTAAAACGATAATGTAAGTGGATCAGAAGCACCAATGAACATGAATACTATATGTTGACTGTAAGCAGGGTAATGGGTGCAATTTAACAGGGAACTGAGTTACATAATATCAGTGTTTATCAATCGGAGTCGAGATAACGTTAGCGAAGCAGAGGTAGCAAACATATCGCTGAAGCGGCCACGTCACAACTGCTCGGGACTAGCAAAGTCTCTGTTGTGTACGTCTTCTCTGAGAGCTCGGAATAAACGGATGAGACTACCTGCCAGTTCCCTCAACAGCATGAATGGGCAGAAGAAGCTGGAACCGACAGTGCTGTGAGAGACAATATTTACAGAGCGTTGACAGGGAAAGGTACTGGACAGTTGTGGGGAGCATCTGGCGGGAGGGATCTCTTGGTCAGGGTATCATGGACAAAGTTGTACAGGGCTAATGAGAGATGACGGGAAGGGAAAGAGAGGAGCCTGAACAATTGGGTCTGCTGGGGAGTTGTCGAGAGCCATTCGACCAGATACTTCCTTCTGGACTCTTCGTAGGCAGGACAAACCAACAGAAGGTGCTCCACCGTCTCCAGGGCGTTTAGGCAGCAGAATCGGCACGGAGAGCTGGGCGTCAGGATGAAGGTTTTGCGTTGAGAGTGATACGACAGTAGTAGATATTCGCCAGTCTTAGCTGCATAATAACTCTCATCACATGGATTCCAACTTTGGCATGGAGATAACTGGCAGTTTGATCTACGGGACTTCGTACCAGTTGGAATTGCAAGGAACTGGATCTTAGGTAGTCAGCATAGTCGGTCGAATGGAGGTGAAGAGACATAGCCTCGATGAAGGCTTGCTTCTGTGTGTTCCAGAAGACTGGGTCTAGGTTGTCATACATTGAAGTGAACCCAACTGAGGAGAAGATATCGTTCACTCTTGTCAACCAATTGAACTTGGACGAGCAGGCTGGACTACGGGAGAGTCGGATCAGCTCAAGTAGACAGATGCGAGGCCAACGTTCATGTCTCATTTGTAATATCCTCCGTATCCAATCCCATGTGAAGCTCAGAGCCCGGACCGCCAGATGTCGAATACCCAGCTCCAGTCTAATTTGGTAGCCTGGGGTGTTCCTAGGGAGCAGGAAGATACGCTTGAAATAGTCAGTTTGAACTTTCTCAATTTCGTTGAGAAAGTCTGGGCCCCAACACTGATTGCCATAAAGCAGTGTGGAGGAGACGAAACTGTCAAAAAGCTTAATCCTGGAGAGCCAGTCGCCAGCTTTTGTTCTACTGAGGATGTTAGTTGCTGTCCCAATGGCAATCCTGGAGTTCTGAAGGGAAGATTCCGCTCCGGCCTTGCCGTTCATGGCACTGTCCATTACCGAGCCTAAATATGTGTATTGTTTTACAGTCTCAACGGGTTGACCCTTGAAGTAGAAAGCGTTTTTTTCGTTGGATCTCACTCTGCCCGAGGGTCGACAGACCATAACTTTAGTCTTTCCAGTGTGGACAACGAGTCCATTTGCGGCGAAATCCTCGGGTAGACATTTCAAGATGTATCGGGCATCAGCCAGGGATCTAGCAAAGATCACCGTATCATCAGCATAGAGCAGGGCTCTCAGGTTCTTGCCACCTATGTCCAGGCCTTGAATATTTTTTCTGGGCAGGAACTGTACCATGTCCGAGATGTAGGCTATGAAGAGAAGTGGGCTCAATTTTTCACCTTGCAGTACACCTTCAGTTACCTCAAATTCCTTGGTGTATTCATGACCCAGTCGGACCTTGACTGAGGCATTGTCATAGATGTCACTCAGCACTCTAAGCATTTTTTCACTAATACTCATTTCGCCAAGCTTCTTCCACAGCAGGTGATGCGGGACTGAATCGAAAGCCCTTCGGAAATCGATGAAGATGCAGTAGATCGCGTTGCCACTCAGCCTCAGCTTCGATTGTACAGCGGTAAATAGGGTGAATAATTGGTCGAGGCACCCTCTTCCCCGAAGAAATCCAGCCTGTTCCGCAAGAAGAAGTCGACAGGACACTAGCCAGACTTCAAGGCGGGAGTGGAGGATGCCAGTGTATATCTTCAGGATATTATTTATAAGTGCGATTCCACGATAACACAGTGGATCTTCAGTATAGCCTTTCTTGAATATCATGGATAACGCGGCTTTTGGCCAGGATTTAGGGACTTCTTCCAGGTGCCAGACATTATTCAGCATCGAAACAACCACCAGGATCCAGTCTGCTGGAAGAAACTTGAGGAATTCATTGGAGATTCCTTCCGGACCAGGAGCTTTGGCACATTTACAGTGTCTGAGGACGCGGAGAACTTCTTCGTAGCTTATATCTTTGTCCAAGTATGGGTCAAGGGCATTCACCCAACCCAGCTCCGTGACGACCCTAGGTGGGTAGATGCGGCTGTAAAAATCTTCCCAGTTTTCCTTGGAGACACCGTTAGGCATGGTGGGAAACTAACTGCTTTGACCGTGCCCCAGAAAGCCCTGGCATTTTTCACATCAGTTATTCGGTACTGCAGGAGACTAGTATACTCATCAATTTTCCTCTTTCGACATTTTCTAAGTTCGGTTACATTCTGGCGAAAAGAGGCTACTAGGTGCGGCTCGAATTTTCCTTTACGGAGAGCTCTTTGCGACCTATTCACCAAATTTTTTGCTGATCGGTATTCTTCATCCTCGCAACGGTGGCGCCTTGGTTGGAGCCCGTGATGGGGCTTGTGTACTCTGATCTCAGTCATGTCGGTTTCCTCAGCGGCTTCAGAAATTGCTAGACACAGATTGTCGTAGCAGAACGTGGGGTCGGTGGAGGAGAGACAATGAGGAAGGCGTTCAGAGGATGACCTGGCTTGTGTGAACAGATCTCTGTTCTCATTCTTCCATTTGAGCAGCCTAGTCCTGGGCGTTGTTCTTGGGAGTGGGGTCGGTGGATGTAGTGTGTCTATCCTGGGGTCTGGTTGTGGGGGTTTCAATCAGCGACGTGAGTTCCAGGTGTAATGGGAAATGATCTGAGTTGAAGGACATCTCGTTGATTCTGAGAGAGTTGACATGGAGAGTGCCTGGGCAGTTGGTCCAGACCAAATAAACAGTGCTCAATCCTTGTTTTTCACAGAAGGTGAAACCTCCCTCGAAATTCCCGGGGGTACGGCCATTAAGGAGGATGAAGCCATTCTCGCTCATAGAGTTCAGCAGAAACTCATTCCTGACCCTATGCGAAGGGGTTCCTTCGTCCATGCACTCTCTAGTGTCAACTAGAGGGGAACCATGCAGGATTTCCAAGGGAATTGAGTCCTCCATCCTCGCAACTCTACAATTAAAGTCACCCCCTAAATAAATGGGCTCATTATTATAGATGGTACGACAGCAGGAGATGACAGGTTGTAGAGCCCCGAGAGCAGCGAACATTTCTGTATCCGGTGGAAAATAGATTAACCCGAAGATGAGGTGGGAGGTGGGAAGTGAGATCCTCGTGAATAACCACCATCGGGAGGAGAATAATAGGTCAGATTTAAATACCTTGTTTATAAGGACAGCGAGGCCGCCACTACCTCTTCCCATATTCGCTTCCCTCGTAGCCACAGACCAGTGACAGCTGTATTTGGAGGACCAGGGTGTCAGATACGATGGTATGAAACGGAACCATGTTTCGCTGAGTCCGATGAAGAAAGGGTAGGATTCTGCCGAGAAGTTGCCAAGATTAGTGATTCCGTTGCAGTTTCAAAAAATCGCCACAGGGGTTTCCTGTGGCTGCCTTATAAGTTTTTTGGATCGAAGTGGTTGTGGGTGTTGGAGTCTTGGGTTTCCATTGCCGTGGAGTCTCGTGCTTGGTTTTTCGGTTTCTGCATCAGGGAGTTACTCTTAGGGTCCCAGGCAATTATTCCCTCTTCCAGTATGATCTGATTCCAGAATATTTTTGTAGATTTACCAGAGGCTCTTACGGCTTTTGCTTTCTCCCTCAAGAGAAAAGCTACACGACTTTCATCTGGGGATAGGTCGTTTTTAATATAGGTTTTGGTGTTGCTGAGTATAGCTCTTTTCTGCTTCATGACTGAAAGTTTGGTGGGATACGAGTTAAATTGCACTAAAAATCTGTCTCTGTTCCTGCCAATTACCTGGACACTGAAGTCAGTTGGATTTACTCCGAATTTGGAGGTTAGGAATTCGCTGGCCACTTCTGCACTGGGTGGATTAGATTCGAGGCCTCTGATGATCACGTTGTTACGTTTGGAGCGACTAATCTGGGAGTTGAGGGCGGCTGCGAGTTTGTTAACCTCTAAACGTAGTGCTGGGTCAGGTCTGGGTTCTGTATGCTTCTGGGATGATGCCTCCAGAGTGGCAATTCTCAACAGGGCCTCATTAAGCAGTTTGACAGCTTCCTGGTTCTCTGAGAATGCAGCATTGTCCTCCAGCTTCTTGATTCTTTCGTTGTTGATTTCCTGCCCTTGTTTGAGCCTCTCGGTATCTTTGGATACTTTCGTGAGGTCAGCTTTCATTTCATCAACTTTGTTGTTGACTTTGGAGAACTGGTCACACAGAATGTTGTTCAATTTCATCTCCTGCTCCAGGCCAGACTTTTTCATGTCAATCAACTGCTCGGCAAGCCACGGGAAGGATTGGGCAGCAGTCTGACTCTCACAATCGGGGACAGTGAGGATTGGGGGTACGGTATTTGACACCATCGTGGGTGGTTTACTGACCTACTCAGGGGGACAAGTCTTACTGACTGACTGAGGACAAGCAACCGTAGGTCTCTGAAATTTAGCTGGTTTTAGTATGCTAGCGGTGTCAGAGCTCAGACGTTCACGAGGTCTTTTCACTCCTCTAAAGAGATCAGAGATAGACCCAGTCGAATTTGCTTTTTCTTTGAGTCTAAGAGCAGCCTTAGATGGTCTGCCTACTGGGTTTTTGGGTACTGGAGGTTTTGTTTCGTTGTTTACTGCCAGCTTGCTAGGTTCAAGAGGATTAGACATGTCATTCTAACCTCACTCAGAGAGTGGCAGTTAAATGTGCCCCTATTCGTGCGAGGCAGCGAGGTAGGTAGTGGATAATTATCACAATTGTCGAAGAAATTTTTTCTCCGTGGGCTAATATCCAAATTAGCCGAGTGGCAACCAAATAAAAAATAAAAAATTGATATAAAGCACTCTGTTACATATAAACGCGTGTGAATCGGACAACGTCGCGCATGCGCCCCACATTGATTATGTTATGAAACCAAGTTTTCAAGATGAAATGAATAAATGACGGAGAAAGGTAAGAAAATATGATTTTTAATAATAATTTCACAAGACAATTTATTCGAAATAAATCCTCAGAATTCCAAATTCTGAAATCGTAGGCCATTTACCGGGATTCAATGCCAAGGACTAAATTAGGTAATTTATGAGGTATAAAACGGACATGCCCCTATCTCTTTGAGGCAACAGGGGCGGGGAGGGGGTTTAGCGCTAGCTACAATCAGGCTCTTGTTCTGCAGCCTGACACGCGGATGATTCCTCATCCCCAATTTTATTCTCGGTCATCTACCTGCCCGGCCGAATTACCCGGGCTACGACAACCGATCAGTAACCAACGAATATTCGCAACCACCCGACATCTTGTATATTAATTCGATTCATTAAAGTGTTAGTTAACAAAGATAGTGTGTTATAATTGTAGTGCAGAATCACCACATCCGCTACAAATTGTTGACCCCGACGTGATCGCGATAAACGTGCAAAGAATCGTGGGATAATAAAACGTTTTCCTCCCGGTTCTGCACGTCGTTTCGCATCGCCGAAAAAAGATGCGCTCAATTTCCTTTCGACTGACTAGCATTTTTCTCAGCCGCTCGCAAGTGCGTCGGTAATCCTAAAAAGTCCGGTTCATCGATAAATTGTTTTTTTTGTCGATCAAAGCCGCGAGCGGGGTTCTACAGTATCAAATTATATTTCGGGTTCGAAACGAATATTCTAGAACATCAAGAAATCCGGTGTATCGGCAAGTGCGAACCGAGATATCGATTTTTCTTCAGGGTCGCAGCCCGTTCTCCCGATCAAGTACGCGAGTGCGACAAAGACGGTGCGTGACTGTCCGAGCCCGCGCGAACACAATAGGCGGATTATTACCTGCTTCGCTAATTCCTCGGCCCGCTTACACATTGCGGAACACTCAAAGACGTTGTGTTGTATGAGTGAGTGAATAGAAACTCTTTAGATTTTATCCCTGGTCGAGTGAATTTTATTTTCGCGTTTTCCCACTGTCTCTCTCTCGCTCTCGCACAGATAATGACAGGTGACGCCAAGCCACCTCCTCCGCCTCCTCCGATGTTCAAAACACCCCAGTACAGCAAGGAGAGACCTAGCGTGTGGTTCACTCAGGTAGAGGCATTGTTCTCAATTTACGGCATCGTCACCGAACGCGATAAATTCAACCGCGTAGTCACAGTCCTGAAAACATCAATCTGCAAGGAGGTTGAAGACATCGTAGGTTCACCACCCCTCGAAGCCCCATACCAAAAGCTGAAGGATGCCCTGATCCACCTTTTCACGCGTTCTAAGGAGGCTAGAATGCGCCAGCTGTTGGACAATGAGTCATTTGGAGATCGAACTCCTTCGGCTCATTTACGTCATCTGAAGAGCCTGGTACCGGGAATCGACGAGGCGGTTTTGAGAGCTAAATGGCTGTCGCATCTTCCAAACCAGATGCAGGCCTTCCTGGCAGAGGACGAGGACAGGGACATCGACAAGTCCGCCCTTCGAGCTGATCGACTGCATGAAATCTTCAACCCTGGTGGAGGTCCTTCTGTTGCTGTAATCTTCAGTCAGCGTGCAACGTCTGCAAAGGACTTGCAGATCGCGGAACTCACAAGGGAGATTGCAGTCATGCGCACGAAGATCGACAAGATGGAGACTTCGAGGTCACGTTCCCGAGGAAGACCCGCCAGAACTCACTCCCGCAGTGCCTCTCGAAGGAAGCTCCCACCAAACACAGACACCTGCTGGTATCACAGATCTTTTGGTGAGAAAGCAAAAAATTGCGTTACCGGTTGTAAGTTTCAGGGAAACTCCAGGGAGAGTCGCTAGCGGCGGAAGCGGACTCTCATCCAGGATCCTGCCGTCTCTTCATCAGGGATTCAAAGACAGGCATCGAGTTCCTGATTGATACAGGTTCTGACTCTTCGGTCTTTCCAGCGAGACGGCACAGGAGGTCCATCAAGGCATCGGAGTACCTTTGTTTGCTGCAAATGGCTCCGTCATCGACACCTTCGGCTACGTCTCACTCACGCCCGACCTCGGCCTCAGAAGAGACTTCACCTGGCGTTTCATCGAAGCCAGCGTCTCTCGGCCGATCATCGGTGCAGATTTTCTGAATCATTTTCACCTGGTACCTGATCTCACCGAACATTGTCTCATCGATCAGACAACTGGCATCAAGGTCAAGGGCACAGTTAAGGATATCGCCTGCCCCTCTGTCAAGTCACTGCAGCTGATGGACGTCTCAGAGTGGACAGAAATCCTCAAGGAGTTTCCGGAGATCACCAGGCCCGAAGGACAAGTCAGGACCGCTGCTCATCACACTCTCCATCACATCAAGACAACTCCAGGCCCGCCAGTGTCTTGCAGGTTCTACCGCCTCCGACCAGACAAACTCAAGGTCGCAAAAGCAGAGTTCACGAGGATGGAACGGCTCGGCACAGCACGACGCTCAGATAGCCCCTGGTCATCTCCTCTTCATCTAGCGGAGAAGGTCAATGGAGAATGGAGACCCTGCGGAGATTATCGTCCACTCAACGCCAGAACAATTCCCGATAAGTATCCCATTCGATATTTAGAGGACTTTTCAGCGAATTTACACAGAACGACGATTTTCTCCACAGTCGACCTGGTGAAGGGGTTCAATCAGATCCCGGTGGCACCTGAGGACATTGAAAAGACCGCCATCATAACACCGGTCGGCTTGTATGAATTCCCATTCATGACGTTTGGACCCCGGAACGCAGCGCAAACCTTTCAACGTCTAATCGACGAGGTGACACGTGACTTACCATTCACGTTCAGCTACATCGACGATATTCTGGTCTTCTCGAAGGATGCTGCCGAGCACCGAGAGCACCTTCGAGCACTCTTTGGCAAACTCCAGGAGTTTGGTCTTGTGGTAAACGTCACAAAGTCTAAATTCGGCAAGCCAGAAGTCACTTTCCTGGGCCATCACATCAACGCTCAGAGAATCAGACCACCAGAGGAGCGAGTCGCCGCTATCCTGGAGTTCCCGCGGCCAACGACAGTGAAGTCACTGGGAAGGTTCCTCGGCACCTTCAACTTTTACCGCAGATACGTAAAAGGGGCAGCTGACATCCTCGCCCCCCTCACTGCCTGTCTGCAAGGTTCAGGTTTGAAGGGCTCACATCCCATCGAGTGGAAGGCACCCCAGGAAGAGGCGTTCAACAAGGCCAAGCAGGCTCTCGCACAGGCCACACTGCTGTCACACCCAAATGTCGAAGCAGAATGGGCCATTTTCAGCGATGCTTCGAACCGGGCCATTGGTGCAGTCCTTCAGCAACGTCATCAGGGCTCATGGCAACCTCTGGCTTTCTTCAGTCGGAAACTATCGCCGTCAGCAAGCAAGCACTCAACCTACGACAGGGAATTGCACGCTGTATACGAGGCAATCAAGCACTTTAGACACATCTTGGAGGGCCGGCACGTGATAATCTACACCGATCACAAGCCTCTTACTCACGCCTTCGAGCAGAACCCTGAACGTGCGACTCCCTGGCAGTTCACGAGACTAGACCTTATAGGACAATTCTCAACGGACATCCGGCATGTGGCTGGCGCTGAGAACATCGTGGCAGACACTCTCTCCCGCGTTGAGGCAGTTTTCTCAGTGGTAACTTCTGAGCAACGGTCACAAGCACAACGGCAAGATGAGGAGCTCCAACGTCTCCTTCAGAGGGAGAACAGTGTCCTTCAGCTGCAGAGGATCCATTTCCCTGAACAGGACACGTNGCGTTAAGGCAGTTTTCTCAGTGGTAACTTCTGAGCAACGGTCACAAGCACAACGGCAAGATGAGGAGCTCCAACGTCTCCTTCAGAGGGAGAACAGTGTCCTTCAGCTGCAGAGGATCCATTTCCCTGAACAGGACACGTCACTGTTCTGCGATGTCTCATCGAAGACAGTTCGACCGTACGTTCCAGAGCCGCTGCGGAAGCAGGTCTTCAAGTCCCTGCACACAATGGCTCACCCAGGAAGCAGAGGTTCTCGGAAGATCGTCTCGGATCGCTATGTATGACCCTCGATACAAAAGGACTGTGCAGAGTGGGCGAGACACTGCCTCATGTGCCAACGCAACAAGGTCACTCGTCACTGTTCTCCGCCGCCAGGTCGTATTGAGCTCCTGTCACAGCGCTTCGAGCATATACACATTGACCTCATCTCTCTTCCAGTGTCAAAAGGTCATCGCTGGTGCCTGACGATCGTCGATCGCTTCACCAGATACCCCGAGGCAGTCCCACTAATGGATTCCAGCCTAGAAACGGTCGCTCATGCCCTGCTCTACCACTGGATCTCGAGGTGTGGAGTTCACCTGCGAATCACATCTGATCGTGGAGGTCAATTCTTCCCCGACACTTTCGAGAAGCTGTCCGAGCTACTGGGGAATCGAAGACTGATGACAACGCCTTACCATTCCCAAGCGAACGGGTTGGTGGAACGCCTGCACAGACAACTGAAGGCAGCTCTCCACTGCCATGGCAACGAGTGGTACGACGCTATACCTGTCGTCCTGTTGGGCGTCCGCAACGCATGGAAGGAGGACATTCAGGCCACGCCAGCGGAACTCACCTATGGAGAGCCACTTCGCCTCCCAGGGGAATTCGTCGCGCCATCAGCTGACAACGCAGCCGCACCAGACCTCGTGAAGAGGTTGCGAAGCCGTCTGCGCAAGCTAGCTCCATCTCCAACGTTTCAGCACGGAGTGAAACCAACATTCGTCTTCAAAAACTTGGCAACATGCTCTCACGTCTTCGTCCGGAACGACCAAGTGCGTCGAGCGTATGGCTCGCCTTACTCTGGCCCCTTCCGTGTGATCAGCAGGCATGAGAAGTTTTTCAACATCCACTTCCGCGCTGGAGGCATTGGGGACTACACGAGCGTGCCAATTTCTATCGACCGTCTGAAACCCGCGTATGTGTTACCGGAGGACTTGGACCAAGTTCTGGGTCAAACTCCGGGTCCACAACATCAACAGGCCGTTCGACCAGCTCATCAGCTGATACTCAGGGTCCTCCAAAGCCATCATCAGGGCGCAAGAAGGTTTCATTTGCCCTTCCGAAGCCTTACAGAAAATAGAAATTCTCGAAATTTCAAGTTTTTTTGTGTGACGCAGATCACATAACTTTTCTTTTCTATACGTTTTTTTTTNCTTCCGAAGCCTTACAGAAAATAGAAATTCTCGAAATTTCAAGTTTTTTTGTGTGACGCAGATCACATAACTTTTCTTTTCTATAGGTTTTTTTTTCTGTTTCAGTTTTTTTTCCTTTTTCGTTGTTACTTCACTACATCTGGCCACCTCACTAAACAGGGGAGCCATGTAGCGCTAGCTACAATCAGGCTCTTGTTCTACAGCCTGACACGCGGATGATTCCTCATCCCCACTTTTATTCTCGGTCATCTACCTGCCCGGCCGAATTACCCGGGCTACGACAACCGATCAGTAACCAACGAATATTCGCAACGCATTCACCGAGCATTCCTCGGGACTTATCACAGTACACATATATATATTCGCACCCGACATCTTGTATATTAATTCGACTCATTAAAGTGTTAATTAACAAAGATAGTGTGTTATAATTGTAGTGTAGAATCACCACATCCGCTACAAGGAAGGGTGGCTATTTCTCGAATTCTGTAAATTTTTAGATTGCATACCGTCTGCGGAAAGCCTAGTCCTCACTAAAGGTCAGCCGAGGAAGACCTCCCAAACATCAAAGATCGCAGTCTTAATATTCTGTTTTCATATTGTCGAAACAGCACGTGTAGAAAAATGCCGGAAACAAGAAAAGATTTAGAAATTCCGCTAATCAGTAGAATGAGATCGGAAATAGTTGGTAACCAGTTACCTTCGAATAAACAAGTACTGGAGTGTTATTTTCATTACACTCGGCACTGTAACTTTACAGCTCGTGAGGCTGCAACCCATGTTGTGCGGAAATGTGTTGTGTTTTGGGAATACGCGGGCATTCCAATGATCGAAGAGTGTCATGCGATTACCAAAATCAAGAAATTGGTGGAGGATTACAAGAAACTGCTCAAATATAGTCCTGAGAAAAAGAAATCCGTAGTATATCAATCAAAGGAGATTGATTTCAAATGTATGCTGGAAGACTTATTTGACATTGCTCACAAAACAAACGTGAATCTTATGAAAAATGGACCGATAATCGAACTTCTGAATTAACATCGAGAAAAAGGACGGAAAAGTTTGTTAGATATGATTATGATACAGGACTCCATATGAATTGGGATAGAACTGCTGACCACGAAGAAAGCGAAACGACCGAATTCATAGAATCAGGTAAGAAAGACAGTGAGCTTTTTCAATTTCATCAAATGATCATAGCTAGTTAATCACGGGCAATTCCGTGACCACTGATGATTGGGTGATTTTTTTTTTGCATTCAATTACAAATATTTCAACTCCGTGCCCTACAAAAATAGTCCATGCCTTCTTTCTATATGGGCAATTCTACCAAATATCGAACTGGAATTTGGTCTCAAAATTGTTGATTGTCATTCTTTAATTTCTTTCTATTCAATCAATCGAAATGAAAGTATTCATGAAGTTTGAGCCGTTTATCTCGTCCTGCGACTGAGATATGATTTTTTTCTCATTTTGTAAAAGTGAAATTTTTAAATTCTTCAGTTTTATTTGAAGCGTAGCAAATAAAAATTTGAAAAAGTTCTATTTGTGACGAAATTCCAGGCGAATTCGCCTGAGAGAGAGAGAGAGAGAGAGAGAGAGAGAGAGAGAGAGAGGGAGAGAGAGAGAGAGAGAGAGAGAGAGAGAGAGAGAGAGAGAGAGAGAG
>NW_021680699.1:280480-280652 GCF_001412515.2 Diachasma alloeum
ATTCAAGCTCCCTAGCTCATTTTTGCTACCTTTTCGGTGAATGAGACTCCCGATTTTAATGGGTTACAAATGGCATACGAATTAAGTAAACCATTACAAAGGCGCTCCATAATTCGTAATTCGATTAATTACAGTCGAAAATAAGAAAAATTAGTACCTTTTCGTGAGCTCT
>NW_021680699.1:280720-284061 GCF_001412515.2 Diachasma alloeum
GAGAGAGAGAGAGAGAGAGAGATAGAGATAGAGATAGAGAGAGAGAGAGAGAGAGAGAGAGTAAAAATTTATAAACCGTTACATTTTTGTCGCAATAAACATCTATACAGACAATTACAGCTCCCTGCTACCTTAACTCTACTTCAGAGCTACCTCAAGTTCGGAAAACTACTTAAATTGGTTACCTATCGCGTGAATCGATTCCCTAAAATTTTAGAACAATATTCATTAAATAACTTCATTAAATAAACCAGATATTTTGCAGATATTTCTTTTTTCCGAGTCATTTTTGTTGAGTTAAACGTTAGTAATTTTGAGATTTCCCTACGTAAATTCGGTTAAGGATCAGGATATCACCGTGGAATATTTGGCCAAGATAATGTGCTACCTAGTGTTTTCTGTAATTCTTTTGGTTTGTCGATAGAGTGAGTACCTAGGTCGAGTTGAAATGCTTGCGCTCCCCTGAGCGAGNCGTGAAAAAACGTGATTTTAACGCGATTTATCAAAAAAAAAAACGTTATAAATTCCGATTTGACCAGGTTACCCAACTTTTTTTTTCAATTTTTNTCTGTAATTCTTTTGGTTTGTCGATAGAGTGAGTACCTAGGTCGAGTTGAAATGCTTGCGCTCCCCTGAGCGAGAGTGTTAGGGCTTTCTGTTGGAAGGCTGTGGAGACGATTGCCCTGTCGTCGAAACGGATCGCCATTGGGCTTTTAGTTTAGTTAAGTTTGCGTTTGAATTTTCGTTGGTAAAGTCCTAATTCCTCTCCGAAGAGTGCCCTCTGTAGATAAGCTACCTTATCCCGATCGTAGATGGAGGGAAGATCCGCTCAGCCATCTCAGTTTCACGTTGAGTTCAAGTAATTTCAGTTTTGTTCAGTTAAAATAATCAGAATCAATTCTAGGAAAATTTCAATTTAAATTTTTAAATATTTCGCGCACAATTACCCCGGGAATCGANTTTTTTTCATCTTTGAACACATAAAAATGCCAATAAAAATCCCGCTGATCCACCCTGCGCTTCCAAAAATTAGTCAAGATNTCGGACGACTGAGAGTGAGGTACGAGTCGATTTAGCTCCCTGAGCAAGTTCTCTTTCGAGGTAATTTTCGAGGCCCCGTGATCCAAATCCAGTCGAAATCAACGCTCCAGACGATGGTAAGTACTCGTGTACTTATTTAGAGGTGATTAACAGTGAATTTGTGCGGTTTTTCGGTAAAGCAGTTGGACCACGCGGAATGGCGTAGGAAATCCTTCAAACAAACCCAAATGCTCCCTGGAAGCTACCTGAAATTATCTAGTTAATAATTAGGCTACCTGAATAAATCAAAATATTAATAATGNCGAACATTATGCTTACACAGATTATCGAGACTGTCAAATTAAACTTCAATTTTCCCAGGAGCTGTAGATGACAAATTGGGGAGATTAACTCACAAATCGTTCCTCTGGTCAAATTACACAAATCTGGTGTTTCGTATTTTGCGTATCAGTGAAATTTTGTCTTTTGTTTTTTTTTCGTATTTCAATTATCTATGAAGATATTTACAGTTGCCTCCATTAGACCATCAGTGGACAGGGAGTTGCCTTTCGTAAAATTTCATGTTATATTATTATAACACCTGATTCTGTCTTCTGCTCTCATTATTTGTCGTTTTATATCAATTTTTAGTACAACCAAGTAGGATTGCGGCAAATTTTGGGAACTATCTTCTTGATGAAGAAGATGACATCAAAGAAGTTCTGAAACAAATTGACGATAATGAGGAGGTTGATAGTAACTTTGAGGTAGCATCAACATCAAGGCCAAAACGTTGAAAATCATGACTCCGGACATCACCGCGATTTTGGATCGAGCCAAAANTGTGCGGTTTTTCGGTAAAGCAGTTGGACCACGCGGAATGGCGTAGGAAATCCTTCAAACAAACCCAAATGCTCCCTGGAAGCTACCTGAAATTATCTAGTTAATAATTAGGCTACCTGAATAAATCAAAATATTAATAATGCTACCTACCATAACGTTTGTGCAAAAATTCAGGCTTTATGCGTCTCGCTACGACGGTTGATGCCATTCGCTACCTACTTCATTGCTACCTTTTTACTTGCTACCTTTTCTCGCTCTCTCTACGTAATTATTCTATGCTCCCTATTNTTGCTCTTATGAAGTTTGGCATAACTTTGGACGAAGTTCATTTGAGCCGTGAAGCGGTACGTCGAAGCCGCCTAATGCATCGAAAGTCGCTCAGTGACAAAATCAAAGAAAATATGAAGAACAGATCTTGTCACATTCTGACGGTTCATTGGGACGGCAAAAGTATGTCAGCACCTGACAACAAATTCGGGACAATTGATCGACTTCCAATTCTGGTGTCTGGACATGATTTTCAGCAGCTACTCGGTGTGCCGATGATCAAAAGTGGAACTGGGGAAGGGCAGGCCCAGGCTATATTCCATAGCTTGGAAGAATGGGGTATCCTGGACGAGATCTGCTCTATGGTCTGTAACGAACATGTGGGGATGTTTGTTAGGAACACTAAAAACGATCTGGAAACAGCGAGACTCCTATAGCGTTAAATTAAAATCCGTGAGTAAGAATCCTAGAGCGAGAGAGTGAGAGTCCCTTATCCACTTCCGAGTGGCTTATTTCTGGTTAGAGTTATCGGTTCCGTTTATTAGTAAAGATTAGTAATTACGCGTCTTTGAGGGCCCAGAAAAATTATCGTGAAGAAGGGCCAAAATTATAGAGTCATCAGGTTCTTTTTATGGGGTTCACCCTATTGTTAATCTTGCGGGTAATCGAATAGGTGCGGCTGAAATGCCGGCGTTCCAATTTCGTTGGATTTTCAGGGGTTAATTGGTTACGTTTTTGTTTTGGGTGGAAGGTCGTTCGGAGCGAGTGCAACCATCATCTCCAACGAATTGCCAGGTTGCCTTGGGGTTTTCGATGAGAGAAACGAGTTGAGAAGGAATTAGTAGTGGAGTAATAACAAGTGCCGGTAACTTGTCTTTTAACCCCGAAAATCCCGGAGATCCGATCCGTGGGAAGCGCCAAAGACCCTTAGTAATTATCCGAACGACAATCAGTTCGGCCTAGTCTCGCGTAATAATTAATAAAAAGGAATTAGTTTTGTGTTAGGTGATTAGAGAAGAGTTAAGTGAGATTTGAATACTCGCGCCAGGTCGTGAGAGTCGCGATTAATTGTCGTTAGATTCGCACCTTCGAGGGGCGTGTCCGCACCAATCTAAATTCGGGTGATTGAGCAGTGAATTCCGCGCTCTGAGGTGTCTCGAGACGCTCGTGAGTTCGGCAGTTCGGCGTTGGCCCTTGACCTCACCGGAACT
>NW_021680699.1:284193-345680 GCF_001412515.2 Diachasma alloeum
CGGGGTCTTCAGCCCCGTACGTCGCATTTTATTCCGTTAAAACGGTGATTGTGACGCATAATCCAAATTGTGAGGTGCCGATCCCCCCCTTTTTCACTCATGATTGGGTGGTTTCCGTGATTTTTGGTGGGTTATTCCAGGGGATTTCTCCCCTTTTTGGGGTTATTTCCGGCTCAAACCCGGCTCCGATCACACTGTGCATCGGCTTATTACGTTGGTTAAAGATCTTTCATGCGAATCTATTGGAGAAAAACCCCTCCGGAGGGGATAATTAATCACGTTGAATTGCTAGAGCGCGTCCATTCCCGTTACACGTGGGTTTTCGCGTGTAAGAAATTCCACTCGTGTTTAAATTGAGTTGGTTCGTATAGATAGTTAATTAAAATTATGGTTTGTGGATCAATGGGTTCGGGGGGCTTCCCTGAGTAATTCATCTCAGGGTTTCCGAAAATTCGCTCTGCCGATTTCCGGATATTCCATTTTTGGTTTTTATGAATTTCCAGCCCATTCTCGCTGGCGTGTACGGCGTGTTTCTCGAGGGGGAATTCCCCCCGACTCTCGACTCCCCTCAGATACCCATCCACGTTTACACGTGGCTATACTCGCTTCACGCGAGTATTTTTGCGTTTAGAATTCCGCCCGGTAATTAATTAACCTGAGGCGGCTAATTATTTAGGGAAAATTATTTTTGGGTATTGTTGTCTTCGGTAGACTCTCCCGGACATTTTGTCTCAGGGTTCGTAATTTTTGACTCTGCCATTCTCGAGTTATGGCAAGTTTAGTTTTGCGGAATTTCAGCCGTTTTGGCTGGTATGAAAAATCGATGGATGAATACGGTCTCCTCTCTCTCGTTCTCATTGTCGCTCGCATACCTTTCCCCCCCCCCCTAATTCTCAGAATTCTCGAGTATTTAAGCATTAGCGTGTATTTCTACTCTCCCCAAATCTTCATTTCGGCATATTTGAGGTATTTATCGGCGATATTAATTTCTTCCAATATTTTTGTCAGATTAGACTATTTTATATCAGAGTGCGGAATTAATATGATGATTATTATTATTGTCAGTATTGTTAGTTATTAATTGTAGATTTTTTATTTTTTAAATATTTTTTTGAGAGAATTGAAATGTCTTTTTTTTTGTAAAATTGGTTATTCTTAAATTTCAATAGTGAAGCCAGTAAGGATAATGTCGATCTCCTTCTTTTTTTTGCTGTTTTGCAGTTTTGACCGCCCCATTAACCCGTTTCTACCTGAAATCCACCCCTCTCTCCACAACCTAGCACACTGAGCGAACCAAGGACCGTTACCTTTCCCCAAAAATCTAGTTTTCTCCCCTTTTTTTTGTACGTTTTAGAGTGTTTCGAATTAGTAGAGTTGATTTTGTAGATTCCTCCGGTTTGGTAATTCCGGTTAAAAATTACCTGGCGCCCATAGATTTCTGCATTTTCGAGTTTAACCTAATTCAAGGGAAGAAGGGCGAAGGTAATAGGCATTTTAACCCCCATGAAAAATGTCACGTCACAGGTCTTCGACACCACTTCTAGCAATATAGGAAATGAAAAAGGTGCCTGTGTTCTGCTGGAAGAAAGACTTGGAAGAGACTTGCTGTACATGGCATGTCGACATCACGTCTTCGAACTTCTCTTGAAAGCGGTGTTCGAGGCTTCGATGAGTCCTACGTCAGGTTCTGACGTCTTGATTTTCAAACGCTTTCAAGAGCAGTGGATCAACCTGGATAAAGGAACCTTTTCATCGGGAGTCGCTGATCTTACTGTGAAGGAAGCCTTGGAGGCTAACATAACAGACATTCTTGATTTTGCTGAAGCACAGTTGAAGGTTAGTCATAAGTCTCTGAGGAGATGACTTTGTTAAATTCACACTTTCGATGTCATTACTATCCCACATATCAAGTTGAAGAATTACATGAAATACTTTTTGTTTGTCTACTGTGTAGGAGAACAACATCCGCAAGGATTATCGGGAATTTTCGGAGCTGGTGGTATTGTTTCTTGGAGGAAATCTGCCCAAAGGCAATCGATTTCGGGCATTGATTCCCATTCACCATGCCAGATGGATGGCGAAGGCAATCTATTCTTTAAAAATTTTTTTGTTCCGGGATTCCGTTTAATGGCTGCAGAAAAATCAGGATTAATTGATGTGTGCATTTTCGTCGTCCTCGTGTATCACAAGGTTTGGTTCACAGCTTCAAATGCAGTAACAGCTCCCAATAATGATTTATCATTATTAAAAATCTTAGTGAAGAATGCACATTTTGATAGGCATGGAAAAATTTACAGGGCTGCATTGAAGAAGTTAGTGAATCACCTGTGGTACTTGTCAGAGGAGTTGATAGCTCTCGCTTTTTTCGATGAGAACGTGAGCGCAAATTGCAAAAGAAACATGTGCCAGGCCATGAAATCTCGATCTGCTCTCACGGATGATCGGAAAAAACGAAAAGTGGGAATCAACGACTCAAAATTTATCGAACACTACTTTAAATGATTTTGTTACGAAAAATACCGTAAAATTTTTCGAAATTTTGAAAATTAATTCTGATTTTTTGAATAGCGACCCTATGATATGGGAGACGAGAGATGATTTTGTGACAGCTTCCAAAATTCTCAAATCTCTTCATGCCACAAACGATATTGCTGAGAGAAGTGTATCTCTTGTGAGCGAATACAATGATTTGCTTACAAGAGATGAAGCCAGCAAACAAAATTTGATATTAGTTGTTCAGAAATATCGAGAGTCATCATCCAATTACAGGAAAGAGGACTTGAAGTTTTCATTGGAGAATTTTTTAAATAATTCCAATGAGCCAATCAGAACCTCGAACGACTGATATTATGTTGATTATTATCAATATTAATAACTAAAGAATATATCGAATACGTATTGTATTTTATGTGATAATATCAATTTATTATGATTCAATTTTCCTGTAGCCTTGGGAAATTAACAATAGTGGTGAAATTTTTCGTGTAGATTGGTATGGATATTGTACTTACAATTATACGAAATTTCAAAGAATCAATAGAATTATTTTATTTCATCATTCCTCGATAATTGACCAATTTCAATCATTCAAGTTTCTCCGAGATTGTTATCAAACAGGGAATCTCACAATGCTATCATCGCATTGGGGTTCGAAAAATAATTAATTAAAAAAATTGGAGATGAAAAAGAGGTACGATGATTTATTGGGGGTGACTACAGGCAAACACTCATCCGGGAAAAGGTCTCGCCAGATGGCTGGCCTTCTCGGTTTCAGGTAATGGCCCGCAGTAAAAGTTGTCAGTGATCCGAACACTTGTCGCAGCCTAGAAATTTGTCAATGTTCTTTAGCATTTTTCTCTGATTCAACATGAAANGTTGTCAATGTTCTTTTACATTTTTCTCTGATTCAACATGAAATGAACGATTCTTTCTATCGTCAGATAATAGTCAGATAGTTGAAGAATCATTCTACCAAAGTTGAATGATATCAGATCATTTTTAAGAGCAGTTAAGGGCTCTCCAAAAGTCTCATTTTATGCGAAAATCGGACTTTGTAAATTAATAACTAATCATTTAAAAATTCCGAAAAAAATTATCAGTTTCCTATTATCGTTTAGATCAATTATCCAATTGAAATTGACAATGATTTGAATTGATTCTAATTTAAAGAGTGCATTTAAACTGGATCCACTTGTTCGCACGTATTTTGTAATAAGAAATTCAAACGCCCGTTGCTGCTAGAAGAAATTGTTTTAAAAATTTGAAAAATTTCATCGTGCTTTGTGATGTCATGAACCATCGTTTGCAATTATGTGACAAGTGAAAATTTAAAGTAGGTCATATGAGCATGTCTAGCGACCACGGTATTAGATCATCCGATCGAGGATGTCCTAATTATTACGATCGCGAGGATGTCTTGCGACAAGGACAGCGATATATCGGCGACACGTGTCATAGTATGAAATTCGGTTGCTAAGCCGAGCTCGAAAACAATACATTGAAATGGTGTGACATAAATATAAAAGTAGCTTCGCTACAAAAAAATACAATAGGGCAAAATGGGTACCTTACTTTTTGCAAAATTCCCCCTCCCCCTGCTGCATCTGTATTCATTACCCATTGATTTTTTTTCTCAATGAGAAAAAAAATCAATGGGATAAAATGGGTTTGTGACTCATTTTCCACATTGACACCACTTCTCCCACCCGCAATAATGTATTGAAAAAATGAATAAATGGGGCAAAATGGGTTTGTTACTAATTTTTCCAAATTAATACTCCTTCCCCCCCTATTGATTGAGAAACAAAACAACGGGACAAAATGGGTGCGTTACTCATTTACAAAATTTCCTCCCACCTCTTTATCTTTATTCATTAAAAAATAAAACCAATGGGGTAAAATGGGTTTGTTACTAACACTTAAAAATTAATACTCTCCCCCCCGCCCTCATTCATTGAGTAACGAAACAACGGGGCAAAATGGGTTTGTTATTAATTTTTCAAAATTAATATTCTCTCTACCCCTTCCCCCCCCTATTGAGTGAGAAACAAAACAACAAGACCAAATGGGTTCGTTACTAATTTTCAAAATTCCCCCCCCCCNAAATGGGTACGTTACTAATTTTCGAAATCTCCACCCCCCCGCTCCATCTTTATTCATTAAGAAAAAACAACAATGGGGTAAAATGGGTTTGTTACTAATTTTTCAAATTCTAACTCTCACCCACCCCCCCTGCATTGAGAAAAAAATCAATGGGGCAAAATGGGTACGTTACTAATTTTTANTCACTAGAGTGTACGGTTATGAATGATTGGGATTGAGTGAATGAGATTAAGAATGTCAACGAGGAGTCCTGGCTCATTTCCTGATCATCGAGGGGTCATTAATCACCGGAGAAGATCATCAGCAGGCCTGGTAAACGAGTAACACCGTCTGGAAGCCAAAAATTTTACCACCAAAACACCAGAGGTTCCCCTATTTACTCTCGGGATACGGACACATGTCAATACGGTGTCAACCGGAGGATTTTGGATCTCGCGAGGGCCCTGAAACACACTACCAGGGCACAGCACGTAACGGGCCCACCCAACCTAATCAGTAACACGCACAACACCATCGACTCATGCACGAGACAATTGGCAATACCGGGAAGACGTCAGATACCACCTGTAACGTGACATTTTTGCATGGGGGTTAAAAATGCCTATTACCTTCGCCCTTCTTCCCCTGAATCTAGTTAAACTCAAAAATCCAAAAATCGATGGGCGCCAGGTAATTTTTAGCCGGAATTACCAAACCGGAGGAATCTACAAAATCCGTTCTAATTCGAAAATCTGTAAAAAGTACACAAAAGGGGAGAAAACTAGATTTCTGGGGAAGGTAACGGTCCTTGGTTTGCTCAGTGTGCTAGTTTGTGGAGAGAGGGGTCGATTTTAGGTGGAAACGGGTATTGGGTGATCAAAACTACAAAAAAAAATGACGGAATCGACATTGTCCTTACTTGTTCCACTATTGAAATTTGTTAAAATTATCAATTTACATGATTTTCTTTTCATATTGGTCTTACCCAAAAAAATAAAAATAAATATTTATAACAATACTGATTAAACTGCAAATAATAAATTGAAAAGGATAATTTTGAATTTTACTATGTAATCCGCAGATAATACTTTATCGATTAACTTGGCTACAAGTGAGGTCATCAAATTCCTCAATGGTAATACGAAAAATAATTGTTAATCCCGAAATACTCGGGAATTCCGAGACCTGGCGGGAATGATATGCGAATCCCCCGTGAGAGTGAGAGAGAGAGAGAGAGGAAATAAACCCACCAGTATACGTATAACGCACGGCGAAAAAATCAAAATCCATTAAAACTAAATTCGCCGTAGCAGAAAATCGGTAGAGTGAAATTCGGAAAACCTCAGAGTAAAAATGTTTGGGAGAGTCTGGAGATGCCAACGATACAAAAATTATCAATTTTGGATCGTTGGGAGCCACTCCAGGTTGATTAACAACCAGAGGGAATTCTCAATGAGAAATAACTCGCGCGAAGCGAGAGCCGTAGCTTGTATGCACGGATAGATGTTAGCGGGGTGCCGTGAGGGGGAAAGCATTCGTGGGAAATGCTTGAGCCATTCAACGGAGATCTTTCAACGCAAAAAAAAATAACGAGAAATATTATTTCACTGTACAACAATTGCTCTCACCATGGAATAATAATTCCTGAGACATCGAAATCTCACCCAAACAAAATTCCACGTCCACGATTACGGAGTAATCGGGAGAAATTCTCCACGTGAGACCCAAAGTTCACACGTGGGATACCACCGAGAGGTGGGAAAACCGACGCCATTATTTAATGGCTCGGAAAACAATAAAAATCTACGTAAAAACTCACCGTTGGGGTTTTCCTCCCCTTCCGTGATCCCTTCCTGACCATGGCAATTCAACAAAAAATTGATCCCAAGGCACAGAAACAATCACTCACACAACTAATCTGGAGGCATAAGTTACTTGTAGAGTTTTTTCACACGCAACTGGTTTTATTGCAGGTCAACGCGGAACTGAGTGTACTGGGTCAGTGTGTGAGCACAGGCTCGAACGCGAATTCCAACCAATCGGAGCGAGCTCTGATTGGTGGAGATTTTTGCCCATCGAAGGCATGAAACCTGAGGGATCCGCCGAATAAATTCGGGGAAAGCAAAGGCGTAATGCTCAATTCGCCTACTACGACTCAATTAATAAATTTTAAAACTCTTTTATCACTGTAATACTCAACAAATTATTAAATTCAATAACTCTGTCATTCCCTGAGAGCGAATGGATGCTCTCTCGACTTTCTATGATTTTAGACGCGTCTCGCGGATCTATTCTCCGGGATTTATGGGGTTAAAAGACTACTTCTTATAATTTGTTTCTAAATTTTCTAACGAACAAAATGCAATCCGGCAATTCGCTGGAGGCAAGGATTGCGCTTGGTCCACACAACCTTCCACCAGAAACGAAAACTTAACCATTTAATCCCTATAAAAATCCGAGTAAACTTGGAGTGCCGGCATTCCAGCCGAACCTAATTGATTTCCCCCAAGAGTTATAAAAGGGTTGACCCCACGAAAAGACCGGATGACTCTAAATATGGCCTTTCTTCGCGATCATTTCGCAGGCCCTCAAAAATCAACTATCGATCCTCAAGATCTTTTAAATCTCCACCGAAGTGGGAAAAACCCTTAGGCTCAAAATCTCCATTCAAAGGGAAAAAGCTCTATCTCGAATCCTCCACGAGGGTGGGGAAATCCTAACTACTCAAAACCTCCACCGGAGTGGGAGAATTCTATTAGCTCACGACCTTCACCGAAGTGGGATAAACGATAATCTATCTCTCTCTCCCTAATTCTTACTGACGGATAGATTTTACTGTCGCGAGGTTTGTTGTTGTCAGGCCTTGGTGGTGTTTCTCACGAACATTCCCACATGTTCGTTATACACCTGACACCGGAGATCCACACCTGAAGGAATAGAAGGCGCCACCGCGCAGCACGTGGCCGGCGATATCATGTAATTGGGGCCAGGATTAGCCAATAATTCAAATACGGGCCAATGTCAAAGCCCGAGAGAACTGGAGCGAGATAGTCTGAGACACAGAAAACGATTATTACTTCCGCCTTCTCCATCATCACTTCCATCTCTACTGTCGATCGCTTTGCATTGCTTTAAGTTTCTCCAATTTTCGTATCTATTGTGTGGATCCAATTAAGAAGCTTTTAAGCAATTAAGAAACTCTACAACGGAGGTGGGAACAAGGTTCTCCGGACCTTATCCGGAGGTTGTTGAGGCAACTGAGGGCAATTTGGAGGCGAAATACAGGCGGCAAATATCCAGGCGAATCTCCAGGCGAATATTCTATTCATCGGGCGAACACGTGGCAAGGGACGGAGTCGAGGCGTAATATTGGGTCAGGACGAGTGATTAGAGTGAGTGTGCACATATAAAATATTGTCATTGGTGCGACGGGGTCATTAGCTAGTACGAGAGCATTTTGGAGCTCATTGAAGCTCCTGTCAGCTTCTCTGGCAGGAGGAACCTCGTTGCGAACGGAGACTATCGACTCCATCTTGATAAAACCGCGTGGTCGTCGAGTCGGTGCATACCGGAGCGAAATACGATAATTTATTGTGAGCGTTACTAGCGTCTAAGCTACAGATAATATTGGGACAAATTAATTGGGATTGAATAGGGATTATTCTACTTATTTATCATTCGGATTTAGTATTGTATTCTTCATCTTTTTATTTTGTCTGATTGTTCTCCGGAGGCTCGTGTAAAAGAGAAAGATATCATGGCTAGTATCGCGGATAACAGGCATTTGGGAAGCCCAGGCTGTGTCTACGGACCTGCTTACCGTACATTTACCATTAAGAAATCAATAAATGAACAACTGAGCCTCTTCGGTGTTTCCCCGGATAGCAATTCAATAGATATCTTTGCTTCCTAATTCTTTCGAATTGTATCGAGTAGGGTGGACCGGAGTTTCCGGCATTTTGTAATATTATTATTATTATTTTTGACTATTCTTCTTTCTTTCATTTTTCTTATTGAACGATAGCCTTAATTCATTTCTATTATTATTATTTTGGGTGACGACCCGCCAGTAGCAAAATCATTTGTTTTTCTGTTTATAAAATTAATTAAATTCCATTTTTTTTAGAATACAGACTGTTCAGTAATGCGATAATCTTTCTCTTTACTGAATAATATTCTCTCCTCCAAAGATATATAGTGAATAAATTAGATGAAGCACGAGCACACCGGGCAACAAATAGATAACGGTATACATTGCGCTGCGTGCATCCGGATGGTGAAGAGTTCTCAGGAAACTACAGTTTACGAATTATTTCCTTTATTATTGGGGATCATCTCGAGTTTACTGCAGTAACCGGAATAAATATATTTTGAATATTCGAGAGATTGAAGAATTTACGTCGATTGTCACTTGTTGTCTCAACACGCACTTTTTCACATTGCCTGATATTTTAGAAATATCAGACGATGTCACAACACGCAACCTACCTATTCGCTTCAGCGAAACGAGTCATCGGAGACACTTGAGTTTGAGTTTGATAGTTTCGCGGATTAAATTAGATTTTTAGTTGGAATCTTTTGAGAGTTCAGATTTTCAGTTCATTGTGACAATGTATTGAAAAATTAACAAATGGGGCAAACTGAGTTTGTTACTAATCTTCAAAATTCCCCCCCCCCACTCCACCTTTATTCATTAAGGAAATTTAATTAAATTACTCCTTGAAATTTAATTAAAAAAGGACATTCATCAGCGGGGGCGTTTGCAAATTAGGCACCCTAATTCTGGGAGCTCTATACGGTCATCATTATCATCATAATCTGTTATTTCCACTGTTACCGACAGGGCAAATTGTGATATAAAGCTTCCAAGTTAGCCGCAACCCGTAAGGGCGTGAATGGCATCATTCATTTATTTCTAAATTTTTTAAATTGCAAAAAAAATACACTGGACGTCACGAATTTGAACTAATTTGTCATCATTTAATATTTACATAATATTGCAATATTTATTCCACTCATTTTCATGTTTTTTATGTCTAAAAACACTGCCACGCAACAAGCACGCAATAGTGTGCTTCCTGAATCGCTAGGGTAGAGTACCCATATTTTGGTATTCCACGGGGTATGCTTGGGATCGTTATCATGCATGAACATCCAATTGTTATTCAACCCCATTTTGTCAGCGCTTGATCGAAGATTTTCTTTCAGAATATTTATATACATGTTGTGGTCCATGATGCCATCAATAAAAACCAGATTACCAACCCCAGAAGCGCTCATGCATCCCCATACTAGAACCAAGCCTCCACCATATTTAACTGTGGGAATCAAGTTTTCTTTTTGAAATTTGGTGTTGGATTTTGTCCATACTCTGTAACTTCCGCCCGACCCATAAATATTATATTTCGACTCATCGGAGAAGATTACACGTTCCCCCAATTCAATTAGTTCGTTCTTGTATTTTTTTGCAAATTCCAATCGTTTTTATCTATTGACTTCACTCACCCAGCATTTCCGCCGAACAGATCTACCGTGGTATCCCGACGTACGTAATACGTTCGTGATACGCGGTAGCGTATCGGCCAAGTAACCATTTCGCGTCTCATTCCTCATTCAAACCAGGCCGAGTGCTACCGCGTGTATAGACACGAAGCAACTACGCCCTCCACTACCTCTTGATGCAAGTTATTTAATAAAAATTTAAATCCGACATATTGCGTGAAAACTGACCTCAGTTTTATAATATAAATCGCATATGCGCTTCCCATTTATGCCTTTACTTTTTTTTAGTGAGTATTTACAAAGATACGTGCATAACAAGGCGTTTCATTTCTCATTTTCCGTACTGAGATTATCTCAGCGGTAGTTTTTCGTCCCCAAGTTGGCAGTAACTGTCAACGTCATTTCCAAAGGGGATATACTAATAAAGTAGAGGCTGTTCTCCAGGGGCAGGCGACCGCAAGCTGAAATAGTGACCACCCCATGGGAGGGATGACGCCACGGTCGATCGTCGGCAAAAAGGAGTTGGGGAGGCGGGACCTCCGCAGCCCCACTCCGACTATTTATTTTATGTTTTTCCTGTAAAATAATTTATACATTATAGGAAACTATTGATATAAATTATAGGAGATTATCGCAAAACTCATAAAGAATAATCTGGTGGGTTCCAACGGATGAGTCAAGCCACAGGGATCAAATAACCTAAACGAATATATGCCGATTTCCAAAAGATATCATAGCTACGCGCTAAACTATCATTTATAATTCATATTTTGGACCCTGGAGAACTGAGCCTCTACTTTAGGGTGGGTTTTCACTCGTAGCGGACAGTCCGCAAATGATAGCGACTTGTCCGCTAAAGTCAACGTCACACCTAACCGAAAGGCAGCAAAATTTGAAAATAGGATAATTCATCAATGTAAGTTCAGTAGTTGGATCCAAATTCAATGAGAAGTTATAGACTAGGTGGAATGTATATTCAATTATGCTGAGAATTTTCCGGGACTGGAATTTAGCCAATTACAGCGCAGTATTCGAGGAGACGATACTCTTTTGTTATCAAATTTTTTCGGAAATTGCACACTAGCTTCTGCAAATTGCATCTGATAATCGTATAGTAGCTATTCAGTTATTTCTAACCAATTGGATGTCTTGCTGGAAGAAGCCCTCGAATACTGCGCTCCGCTTGGCCAAAATCCAGTGCCGAAAAATTCTCCGCCGAATACCCCTCGACCTTCAAAATTAATCGCAACATTTCCTTCAAGCTTCCCAGCAAACAAACAAAAGTGTCAAGTTTGTAACGTGACATTTTTGTATGGGGGTTAAAAATGCCTATTACTTTCGCACTTCTTCCCCTGAATCTAATTAAATCAACATAAAAGTGAATAATAGGCGCCAGATAATTTTTAGCCGGAATTGTCAAACCGGGGTGCACGAATTTCGAGTCCAAACACTCAGCAAATTCCTAAACGACAAACCAAAAACGAAGAGAACAAGATTTTTGGGGAAAGGTAACGGTCCTCGGATCGCTCAGTGTGCTAGGTTGTGGAGAGAGGGGTGGATTTCAGGTGGAAACGGGTTATTGGGCGGTCAAAACTACAAAAAAAAGAGATCGACATTGTCCTTACTTGTTCCACGATTGAAAATTTCAAGAATCAATAATTTACATACTTTTATATCATTTCCAAAACAACGAAAATTCTTGACAGCAACATCGCATAAAACCAAAGAAAACTAATAAATCCAATCTGAAATCGTAATAACAAAATAATATACTCGCGATCGTTTCGAATATAAGGCTAACGTGATCTAATTCCTCAGGTGTTATCGAAAACACGAGGACAATCGCGGTAATACGAAAATATTCATTAATTCCCAAATGCTCGAGAATTCCGAGAACTGGGGAAAATGGATGCGAATACCCGTGAGAGTGAGAGAGAAGAAATAAACCCAGCGATATACTTATAACGTACTGCGGACAATAAAAATTCAATAAAACTAAACTCGCCTCAGCGGAAAACGGGTAGAGTAAAATCTGGAGGGCTCAGAGCAAAAATGCTCGGGAAAGTGGAGAAGCCCATGATACCAAAATTATCAATTTTGGATCGTTGGAAGCTACTCCAGGTTGATTAACCCCCGGAGGGAATTTTTATACAAGGGATCGCTCGCGTGAAGCCGCAGCTTGTAGGCGCGGATTGACGTTAGCGGGGTGCGAGGGGGACGCATTCCTGAGGAATGCTAGAGCCGCTCTACGCGAATTTCCCGTAGAGGGAGAGGAAAGACTCTCTCCTACGGGAGCGAAAGAGAAACGACGGCTTAAATCGAAAAATCTCACGATTTCGACCGAGAAAAATGAAATACATCAAGTTTTCCTTATAGCTTCCAATAACTAATGAAAAGAGACCCGACAATGCCGCCAGGGCAGAACCGGACGAAAATTACGACGCCAACCCTTCTTGGGGGGCGGAATAAGTCGATGAAAATTGACCAGAAACCCACAGGTAAAAATCCGGGGACAATCGACGTCTCAAAAAAAAATATATCAAAAACCACCAATAGATTAATAACAGCCATTTAATCGAATTGAAGGCCAACGTGAGGGAAACCACCATGAGTGGAAAACCGACGCCATGTTCAATGGCTCGGATAAAACATCGAAAACCAAGAAAAACTGATGTTTGGGAGCTTCTTGGTGACGCGACCCGTCTTCTTCACCATAGTGAACTCCCCGTGACACCAAAAATATTCCAAAATACACCCAAAGTAATCCTAAATGGCACTGTTACTCCAAAGTAACACACAGCCTGTCACAAGCGACTACTAATGACGCTGGTCGGACCTAAATTCGGGGGTCGTTGCCGTGACACAGTAACCGAGTGATTAGTCCAGCCTAATCGAGCAGGACTATGATTGGCGGAGATGTTTCGCCAGCCGAGGTGTGATCCTCGGGGAAACCACCCAGAGTGGGGGAATATTTTTAATGCCCTAATCTACCAAGTCTCGTACTTATTCGAATTTTAACATCATACGTTAAACTAAATACAATAAATACAATACAATAAATTCTGAACTAAATGCAATAACCATTACTCAATTTTCTAATCCTTCCCTGAACACCTGATCGTTCAGTCGATTATCCAAGGCTCTAGGCGCCTCCCACGGATCGGTTCTCCGGGATTTCACGGGCTTAAAAGGAACTAAAACCCAAAATTACAATTCACTAACGCATCAAATTTTTCTAAACTCCAATAACCCTCAAAACAGCCTGGCAATTCGTTGGAAACAAGAGCTGCACTTGTTCCACACGATCTTCCACCGAAATTCTACAACGTACGTAGTTAATTCCCGTAAAATCCACTCAATATTGAGCGCTAATATTCCAATTAGACCTAATCGATTTCCCGTGAGATTAACAGTAGGGTAAACCCCATTGAAATTACCGGATGACTCTAAAATTTTTGGCCCTTCTTCGCGATAATTTTATGGGCCCTCAAAAGCAACAATTGAGCAGTTCCAATAATTAATCCGAACTCTTCCCATTTATATAAAAAAAATACAATGGTCCTCTAACTTCATATAATAAATTCATCGCACCGAAGTGGGAAACTCAAAAATCCAAAAATCTCCACAGGAGTGGGAAATACAAAAAGCTCTCCCTCTCACTCGAATTTTTACCGACGATTTACCGGATTATGCCGCGGGAGTTGGTTGTTCATCAGGTCGTAATGGTGTTCCTAACGAACATCCTCACATGTTCATTAGAAGTTTTGCAGAAAAATCATCATCAATCTTCATTGGTCCGAAGAAGAAGGCCTGACAATTCTCTCATTTCAAACGTAATGTTGACCACGTTGACAGCACGATTTCATACAGGAAACATATGCCAATTCTCTTGAATTCTCCATTAGGACTTATAGTTAACAATTGACTAAAATTTTTCAAAAAAGAACAAAAAATTTTTTGTTTAAAACATAGACCAAATAACCGTTTAAATGAGTTGTTGAAAAAAAAACATTTGGAACAACAAAATTTTCTGGGTATTTCGGAAAGAACTCATATTTAAAAAATGACTGAAATCTCTCCAAAAAATCACAAAAATAAATTTTTGTTACAAAAAACGCCACGTAACCATTTCGATGCGTTGTTGGAAGAATTTCACAAAAAAATATTCCTGAGAAATTCCAATGGATTCTCTTTAATTCTTCATTATTTTTCTAAAAATCATAAAAATAAATTTTTGTTGAAAATTTGTTGGTAAAAAAAGGAACTTTGGGACAACGAGATTTTCTGTGAAAAATTTCAGATAACTCATTTGCAGACGATTGATTCTGCGAAATTTAAAAAAACAAGAGAAATGGAGGAAGAGCGCCAAGTTTCTGAAATTAAACTTATTATCTTGTAGGACGACAGAACTTCTCATAAAATATAGACACAATTCCAACATTTTTAACAGTGGCTTGTTCTCAGTGGCAACTCACCATTATCAATTCCTATGAATGATAGTGGGGGACGGCCATAAAAAGTGTGATTTATCCACACAAATTCCATAACAAAGAGTGTGAATATGGGTGGTTTCTTAAAAAAAAAAGTTCTGAAAAAGAGTCAGGACCAACGTATTTGGCGCGGTTTTTAAAAAGAAATCATATCCGATGTGCGGGGGCGAGTTTCGAATGACAAGGTGTGCATTGTACACTGTCCGACTGAGAAAGGTGCCATCCATCTTTCTCGTATGGTATGTATTAGAAGGAGAAACACAACACACATTTCATCATTCGGAGCTCGTCCCGGTTGCACGAGTAGTTGTACGGTGACTCTCCATGTAAAAATAGTCGCTCTAAGAGCTTTCAAATATTGCCATAAATCTTCTCCACCATCCTTATTTTCTCTTATATGATTGTATAGACTTCAACTCACTGTTGTGATAGTGGAACAGTTCTATGAATTTCAGAACAATTCTTCGTATCTATTGGCGCCAAGGAATCGACAAATATGCCAAACTTGGTTCAAATCCCCGCGAGATTTTTACATTAGACTGAAAAACTGTGCCAAGTACGTTGGTCCTGACTCTTTTTCTGAACTTTTTTTTTAAAGAAACCACTCATATTCACACTCTTTGTTATGGAATTTGTGTGGATAAATCACACTTTTTATGGCCGTCCGCCACTATCACTGATAGGAATTGATAATGGTGAGTTGCCATTGAGAACAAGCCACTGTTAAAAATGTTGGAATTGTGTCTATCTTTCATGAGAAGATCTGTCGTCCTACAAGATAATAAGTTTAACTTCAGAAACTTGGCGTTCTTCCTCATTTCACCTTTTTTTTTCAATTTCGCAGAATCAATTGGCTGAAAATGAGTGATCTGAACTTTTTCACAGAAAATCTCGCTGTCTCAAAATTCCTATTTTTAACAGCAAATTTTCAACAAAAATTTATTTTTATGATTTTTAGAAAAATAGTGAAGAATTAAGGATGTTCTACACCCTTTCTGCCAAAATTCACGTTTTTTTAATTTTTCTGGGAAACTTATGACGGAATTGACGTGAAAAAATATAACGTTTTTGCGCTTTGTCATTATTTAATGACTGACGAAATTTTAAGATGGTGCGAACATTTTCCTGCGTTTTCTCTAAACTGTTGAAAAGAATCACAAAACTGTAGAAAAAACGCATGAAAATTATCGCACCACTACGCAACTTCGTGAGCCATTAAAGAATGACAAACCACAAAATCGTTATATTTTTTCACGTCACTCCCATCGATAATTTGCCAGAAAGACGAAAACAATGTCAATTTTGACTAAAAGGGTGTCGAACATCCTTAAAGAGAATCCATTGGAATTTCTCAGGAACATTTTTTTGTGAAATTCTTCCAACAACGCAACGAAATGGTTACTTGGCGTTTTTTTTAACATTCGAACTGTACTGCAAAATTGTAACGAACATGTGGGGATATTTGTTAGAGACACCACCAGGACCTGAAACATCCACCTCCGGCGTTTTAGGGTTTTGCTTCCCACTCCGGTGTGGTCATTTCTCCGATTATCCCTGGGATAATCGAATCGTGTTTTTCCGTTTAAGCGGAGTTGTTTTTCGTTGCTTCGCGCTTCCGTTTAGTAGTTTTGCGGTTTCTTTTCGTTTTTGACTAATAAAGATCTGGAATTACGCGTTTTTGAGGGCTCATAGGGTTATCGTGAAGGAGGGCCAAATTTTAGAGTCATCCGATAACTTTTATGAGAACCACCCTATTGTTAATCTTACGGCAAATCGATTAGGTCCGGCTGAAGTGGCGGCGCTCCAAATTATAATGGATTTTACGGTGGTTAACTGGTTACGTTTTCATTTTTCGGTGGAAGGTCACGTGGAACAAGTGCAACCTTTGTATCCCGTGAATTGCCAGGTTGCTTAGAGTTTTGGAAAGTTAAGAGAATTAGTGAGGAGTATCGGTCTTTTAACTCCGTGAATCCAGGAGAACCGACCCGTAGGAGGCGCCAAAAATCCACAGTAATTTTCCGAACGTCCACCAGTTCGGCCCAGATTAATCATTAGTCTATTTTATAAAGTTACGTATAGAATAATTAGAGTTGAGTCGCCTTTGAATTCCCCGAAATCATTCGGTGGCGCCATCAAACCCCCTGCTTGATATGCTAAAATCTCCACCAATCAGAGCTCGCCTCTGTTGGCCGGAATTTGCGCTGCGGTTAGTGCCCGTGACACTGACCCAGGGCACTTAGTTCCGCGTTGACCGTCCTCAATAAGTAGTCGCGTATGAACTTTTGTGTGCACACACAACACAACTGCGCAATCTGGATTATTGTGTGATTATTGTGAAGCTGTAAGGATCCAGGATGGTCCGAAAATGGAAAAGGACCGTTAAACATGAAAAAACAGTGAGTTTTCTGGTATTTTTCCCCTGATTTCGAGCCATTTCCGAATGGCGTCGTTTTCCCTTCATGGCGGTATCCCTCGCGTGGTCCTCAGCCACGTGTAGTGGTTGATCACCCCCCTTTAGTCATATTTTGTGGTTGGAATTCGGCGTTTTTTTGGCATTATCCCTCATCCTGGATTTTTATCCGCGGGTCCTTCCGATTTTTGAATCGGATATTCCACCCAAATCGGGTCGGTACCGAGTTCTCGCCCCTTCTGGTTTATCCCAATCATCTTTTGAGATGATTTTCGGGTTCAGCGACTGTGTTTGTTCAGTAGTGAAATTCCTGCGTCTTTTCCCAGTCGAAATCTGACGATTTCCGACGTGCGCTATTTCCTTCTCCCTCGCTCCTATGGCGAGGAGTATCTCTATTTCCCCTACGTATAAATTGCGTAGAGTTTTTCCCCTCGCGGCACCCCGCTGACGTGTTCCATCGTTTAAATTTCCCTCCGGATGTAAACTAATCCGGAGTGGCTGCCAATGATCCCAAAATTATAAATTTGGGTTCATGGGCTTTGCTAGACCTTCCCGAGCAAGTTGGCTATGGGTTTTTGAAAATTGACTCTACCGATTTTTCGCTACGGCGAGTTTAGTTTTAGGGAGTTTTTAGTTTCGTAGTACGTTGTACGTATATCGCTGGGTTTAGATTTTTCTCTCTCTCTCACTCTCACGGGGATTCGCATACCTTTCCCTTCATTTCTCGACGTTCTCGAGTATTTCGGGATTAATCGATAATTTTTCTTATATATTATGGTATGAGGGATTGGATGACTTCACTTGTGGTCGAGTTAATCGACAAAATATTATTTTGGATTACATAGTAAAATTCAAATGATCGTTTCCAACTTAATTTTTTTTGATGCTATTTAATCAGTATTGTTATGAGTCTTTTTTTGGTAAGATTAATGCGAAGAGAAAACCATGTACATTAATAATTTTTCAAATTTCAATAGTGTAGCACGTAAGGAGGATGTCGAATTCTTCTCTTTTTTTGGTAGTTTTGACCACCCAATTCCCGTCTCCACCTGAAATCCACCCCTCTCTCCTCAACCTAGCACACTGAGCGAACCAAGGACCGTTACCTTTCCCCAGAAATCTAGTTTTCTCCCTTTCTGAGAAAATTTTTGAGGTTTTTGAATTCATTAGAATTGATTTTGTAGATTCTTCCGGTTTGGTAATTCCGGCTAAAAATTACCTGGCGCCCATAGATTTTTGCATTTTCGAGTTTAACTAGATGAAGGGGAAGAAGGACGAAGGTAATAGGCATTTTTAACCCCCATACGTAAATGTCACGTTACAAGATAAATCAACTTCCTCGACATTACCGATTTCTCTTAGTATTCGAGGGACTATGGTTTATGGATTTTTTTCAACTAAATTGACGATTTTTCTATGAACGCGATCAGTTACTTTGGGTGGACGACCACTTCGGGATTTATCCTCGAACGATCCGGTCTCACAAAATCAATCAATTATGGTTTGCACCATTGAACGTGGTCTGTTCACTATTTGCGCAATTTGAGATAACGATTTGCATTGATTATGAAGATTAATAATTTGTTTTCTTTCACTTTCACTCGTTTCGCTCCTTTTTTTATCCATTTACGTATGATGAGACATAGACAAGAGAATTTTTCCGAAACGACTGATGACAGCGCAGTGACCCGGAGTGGATTGAGGCTCGGCACAACTATTTTTCCAGAGCGAATGACATCTAGACCGTTCTGGATGCCTAGGGGATACGGTGTACGTTGACTTTTTCAACCCTAAATCCAGGAGTTCCTGAACATTCTAATTTCTCCTCCAGAAGAATAATTGGTCCCACAATTTTTTCGTACATACTTTTGCACTTTCAAATACAGAGAATGTGTAAGAATTTTTTATTTGAAAAACAATTGAATCCTTATTGCTAATGTAATGTCCAAAAAAAATTTTATACTAGAAATTAAGACTAGAATAAATTCTATATAGGATCACCACTATAAGCTACATGTAATGAAAACCAAACCCACAATTGTAAGTCAAATTGAGTACATTTCAGCACTTGAACTCGATTAAAAATTCTAAAGACATTGGAATCGAGTTCAAAAGTGATGAAATGGCGCACTCAGCACGCCCCAATTGACCAATACTAAGATTCGTGCGCGAAGAAACGATTGCAAACCGATTAATTAAGACCCCAAAAACCGAATGAACTACTTCCCCATGAAAACCAAAAGAGTGGGAAAAGTCATACGACATTTTCCACTAATTAAAAATGGACTCGTTGGAGCCCACGTGACAAGTGATCCCAAAATTCATATAAAAATGTCAGAAAAATAAAAAATTAGGCAGTCTTGAAGCAGCGACGGAGCAGTAACAATTCTGGTGGAAATAGTTCATTTAATCGGTCCGGTTTTTCAATCCTTCCTTCGACTACACGGGATAGTACTGAATTAATAGTAAGTTACGAACAATTGAAATTATCCGGGAATAAAATTTCTTTAACCGAGAGTGGTAACTTTTCTTGCAAATAAGGAATTCGTTTATTGTAACGCGTTGTGGACAGTCTCAACCAAACCCCTAAAAATCTTCAACTTCAACTGCCAAAAATTCATTAAAATATCAACGAGTAGAAGAAAGTGTTTCCGTGAAAGTATCCATAATAGCCTTTAGCGCGACTAATTGCTGGTGAGGAAATTACGGATTTACCCAAGGATCTACAAGTACATCGAATAATTTATAAATAACAGACCGAATTGTGAGTACAAAAATTTGTAAACTCAAATTTGAATCCTTCAGATAATTCCAGGGATAGGAATTTTAGCTACCTAGATTTCTGTAAAATCACGCTCATGTTTTTGTAAACCAAGCAGTTATACAAAATATATTTAAATTCAAATTTGATTCTCATTACAACTCCAAATGTCTTGATTAGAAATTTGTCTCAACTCAAGCCCTATCCCTAAATCAAGCCCTTTTTCCCTTATATTTTAAACAAAGGTAAGAGTATAAAACTTTGCGTCGTCCAATAATTATAAAATTCAATAATTTTAGCTTTGATTTTAATGTGACAATTAAAACATGTCCATTCGACGCTAAAATCCTTCTCTGGACATAACACTAAAAATTGATGATTTTTTTATGAATCATCAGTGTACGGTCACTTTTCATACACACTGTACATTTCTTGAGGAGTTAATATAATATCGTCAAATTATTGCATGGCCAGGGAATGAAATTTTCAGTACGATGAATGTTACAATTCTAATGATTTGTTTTACCACGCGAGTGACTACTACCGCCACCATCAAAACCAATCTAAAATACATGCTGCGTGACATGTTTTTAGGGGTCCCACCAGCCGCTGTTTGCCCTTCTTCCCTCTATTCTACGACGCTATATAATGTAAGACACTGTTGGCAATTCCTGCATGCGAAACTGAGAATTCGAGTTGCGCTGCCAACTTAATGGCTTGACTGTGACCGTTCTCCT
Organism: Diachasma alloeum; assembly: GCF_001412515.2. Taxonomy (NCBI): domain Eukaryota; kingdom Metazoa; phylum Arthropoda; class Insecta; order Hymenoptera; family Braconidae; genus Diachasma; species Diachasma alloeum. The sequence goes on from NW_021680699.1 coordinate 304,675, forward strand.
TGAGAAGATAATGGGAACACGAAAAATGTGTATACCAGTTGGTTGCTCTGTGCATATCTTCGTGCTATTGAACAGATTAAATTAATAATTGCATCAGTGGAAAGCGGATTGATGCTTTATATAATGTAACTATGGACAGTTTTCGTCTAAGTGGGCGCATTTTTTATTAATTGATAGAAAATCAGTTGAGAGTAGTGGAAGGGGAAGTTGTGTCATGTATAGATACTCGGTAGTTCTCATTGTTTTGTTGTGCGGTTATGAGGCGCGACTTGGCCCATACGCTACCGCGTCCCAGGTAAAAATTTCCGATGCTGACGACTGGCCCAACACTTGGTCCAAGCTTGATTTTTCGGGACTTGAAAGTCAGACATGGGCCAACTTTCGGCCATCCGTTGGGATACCAGGGTCATACCAGGCCGATGCTGTTAAAGATGCTGACTCAGGTCTAGTTCGATTCTCGGTTGAATCTTGAGGATTCAAAGTTCGTTGGGTCAGTATTGCGCCAGGGTTTTTTCGATTCTTGGACCGAGGATTTCCGAGGTCCATGCCGAGACTTTTTCTGCCATTATAATAGGTTTTCCCTCTCCTATGTATTAGAGTTGCTCGCTTGCGTTTGGAATCTAATCCTTCTAGCTCGAATTAAGGGGAAACTACTATCAGTTTTAATACTCGCGGGCTATTCAAGTGAGTTTTCTCATAACTGAAGATCGATCATATATGTTTAAAAACTAATAATTAGTGAAGAAAAAATTGTTCGTTTGACCTGCTGACGCTTTTAGTATTGAAAATTGTCCAGGGGCTTCGATATTTGAGCTAAAGGGGTTTTATTTTCCAAATTTTTTGAAAAAATGTGTATAATATAATTGAACGACCAAACGAACTTACTTGTAAGTGACGTTCGATCGCAATTATATGAAGGGCCTCGTTCGAAGAGATTACATCTGTAGTTACCGCTGCCGCCGCTAGCTGTCACAACTTCAGACGGAGTTGAAAAACGTCGACCAAGATATCCCGCGTTATGTATTCACCATGTCATAAGTTTAGAGTAAGCTCAGGAATGGAAAAAATTGCGACTTCAATCTATTGAGGAAGGGAATAGGGAATACGCAGGATTCGCTTAGAGTGGGATGTAATCTCTTCGAACGAGACCCTTCATATAATTGCAATCGAAATTCACGTACAGATAAGTTCATTTGATCGTTCAATTATATTTCGTGTCTCGTTCTCGAGATTACATCTGTAGTTTTTTAGAGTAATAGCAATTTTTTCTTTTCTTTTTTTTTTTTAAATACTACAATACATAAGAATCAATTACATTTTTTTTTACATTTGTAGAATAGCCCTAGCAAAACTTTGACCATTAGATATTATAGGACGATTATAAACTCTAGCAAACATTTGAGAATCGTTAGACCAGACAGCCGTTCATCTGATCGTATCATAATTCAGTCCTTTCTCATAAGCTGCCGATGTAGCAGCATGTCTTATCGAATGAGCAGAAAAGATGAAAATATCAATACCGCTCTTTTACAAAACCGATTTTACCCATCGACTGATTGTTCGGCTGGACACTGCCTCATAAGTCTTCTTCATAGCTAAGAATCATCTGCTTATCTTGCCTTTATATTTACTTGTAACTCTAAGATATTCTTCCAATACTGAAGCTACACATAACTCTGGCTTATCATTAAACTTTGGAATAGACAAAATGGGATGATGAACATCTGGTCCAGAGGATTCAACTAGTTCCGGAATCCGTATCTCCATACCATTACTTAACATCCGTATATTCTTAATATCCATTTTTGCGAGCGATTGTGCTCTGTGAGCCGAGCATAAAGCTATAAGCATCACGGTCTGCTCCGTCAAGTCTTTTATCGATAATTCTTCTAACGGGAACAACTTCTCTAAATACCTTAATACCACTGACACATCCCAGACAGAATCATATTTCAGAGCTGTTCCCTGATGGTTCACACCCGGAGTTGACCCAGAGTTCCCCGGAATGTGTAATCTCCACAAACTCAGTCTGGGTTTGGAGGAAACCCAAAATTGAGGTTAGGTGCTGAATGTCGGTTTAACTCTGTACCCAGAGTAAATCCCAGAGTTGTGAAATTGATTGTTAAAAAAATATTAAATATTGTTTCAGAGATGGAACGCAGGGAGGGGGGAATAATAACATTGTTGAAGTGATTCTGGGGTGAATTTCTCATGTAGGAGAGATGCCAAAGGGCATTCCAACAATGTTATGTCAACTCTGGGTTTAACTCTGGACACAGTCTTGATCCCAGAGTGTTACTTTTTATTGTTGAACAAGTTGTTAATATTGTTGAATGAAGAGGTGAGGGAGGGGAGGAGGTCTCATGACAATATTGAAGTGATTCTAGGGTCAATTTCCCACTTAGAAAAGTTGCTGGAGATTATTTCAACAATTTTAAGGCAACTCTGGATTTAACTCTGGGTACAGTCTTAATCCCAGAGTTGTATTATTATTGCTGAACAAGTTGTAAATTTCATTGAATGGAAAGGTGGGGGAGGAGAGGTGGTCTTATCACATTATTGAAGGGTCAATTTCTCCTCTAGAGGAGAGAACAAAGGTCATTTCAACAATGTAATAACAACTCTGGGTTTAACTCTGGATACAGTCTTAATCCCAGAGTTGTATCATTATTGCCGAACAAGTTGTAAATTTCATTGAATGAAGAAGCGGGGGAGGAGAAGTGGTCTTATCACATTATTGAAGGGTCAATTTCTCCTCTAGGGGAGAGAACAAAGGTCATTTTAACAATGTAATGGCAACTCAGGGTTTAATTCTGAACACCGTCTTGATCCCAAAGTGTTGCTTTTTGAGAGGGTCTCATGACATTTAAGTAATTCTAGGGTCAATTGCCAACTTAGGGAAGTTGCTGGAGAATATTTCAACAATATTAAGGCAACTCTGGGTTCAACTCTGGGTACAGTCTTAATCCCAGAGTTGTATAATTATTGCTGAACAAGTTGTAAATTTCATTGAATGAAGAGGTGGGGGAGGAGAGGTGGTCTTATGACATTATTGAAGGGTCAATTTCTCCTCTAGGGGAGAGAACAAAGGTTATTTCAACAATATAATAACAACTCAGGGTTTAACTCTGGACCCAGTCTTGATCCCAGATCCCAGAGTTAAACCCTGTATTAAACTCTGGGGACAATCTTAATCCCAGAGTTGTATTATTATTGCTGTACAAGTTGTAAATTTCATTGAATGAAGAGGTAGGGGAGGAGAGGTGATCTTATGACATTATTGAAGGGTCAATTTCTCCTCTAGGGGAGAGAAAAAAAGTCATTTCAACAATGTAATAACAACTCAGGGTTTAACGCCGGACACAGTCTTGATCCCAGAGTTAAACTCAGTGTTGTTATTACATTGTTCAAATGACCTTTGTTCTCTCCCTTAGAGGAGAAATTGACCCTTCAATAATTCCATGAGACCACCTCTCCTCCCCCATCTCTTCATTCAATGAAACTTACAACTTTGTCAGCAATAATAATACAACTCCGGGATTAAGACTGTACCCATTAAGCATTAAACCCAGAGTTGCCTTAATATTGTTGAAATAATTTCCAGCAATTTCCCTAAGCGGGAAATTGACCCTAGAATCACTTAAGTATGCCATGAGACCCCCTCCCCGCCATCACCTCTTCATTCAACAACATTAACTTGTTCAACAATAAAAAGTAACACCCTGGGATCAAGACTGTCTCCAGAGTTAAACTCCGAGTTGACATAACATTGTTGGAATGCCCTTTGGCATCTCTCCTACATGAGAAATTGACCCCAGAATTACTTTAACAATATTATTATTCCCCCTCCCTGTCTTCCATCTCTGAAACACTATTGAACATATGTTTAACAATCAATTTTTTAACTCTGGGATCTACTCTGGATATAGAGTTCAATCGACATTCGGCACCTAACCTCAACTCTGGGTTTCTTCCCAAACCAGACTGGGTTTGTGGAGATTACCCATAGTCCAACTCTGGGTATGAACCATCAGGGTTGGTTGCAGTTTGAAAGTACCTTTCAAAAAACGAGAGATCATGGGGTTATCTCCTGTCTTGTCTTCCGAAATGATCGATATCGCAGCTCGATATGAATTTAACGTGCCATATGCTACACCCTCCTAAAATTTTGTTGCATGAAATTTAAGCAAATGTTCCTGAACTGGGTGGGAAAATTCTAACTCATTTTCTCTACAAAATTCCCACCAATACCTCAGAGCAGACCTGTATTGTTTTTCTGTCGAGGGTGCCAGTGAAGCAAGCACAAACTCCAGAGCCTCTAAAGGCATGTCTCTCATTAAGAAAGCTTTGCTGATACTCTCCCTGCCATCAAACTGAGATCTTTCGCTCTCGGATGTTGTTTGGACCTACAAGGGGACAATAGAAGATTAGGACTGGGTCTGAAAACAATCGGATCAGACACCAGTAGCGATTTAAATAGTGGGTACCAGGGCTGATTTTGCCAAACAGGGACTAGTAGAATTCCTTCAGTTTCATCGCGCCTGATCTTCACTAACGTTTTCAAGATTAATGCGAATGGAGGGAAAGCATAAAATTTATAATCCAGACCACGAAACCGTGCAAGAATCTACTTCTAATGCATTCGGCTCTGGGAACCAAGAGAAAAACTGAGCACATTTAGATTTCTCCCCCCTGGCGATTAGATCAATCTCTGGAGTACCAAATCGCAGTTCTATTTCTCTGAAGGCAGAATTATTTAATTCCCATACAGTGTCCATGTTTTTAGTCCTAGACAGACTATCTGCTCTGACATTTTCTTTTCAAGCTATGTAAGATACATATAAAAAAATCCTACGCTCTTCTGCCCATTGCCAAATTTCTCTTGACAAGGAATTATAATTGGGATACTTGATGCCTTCCATCTTGTTCACATAGGAAAGAGCTGTAGTATTATCAATTCTCAATAGCAGCTGGCAATTGGATAAATTTCTAGCCAACCTTTCCAACGCTAACTTGACAGTATATAACTTGTGACGGGATTTTCTCGTTACGGTTTGAAATCCCCTCAAAAAGATATGTAAACTTTTAACTTATTGAAGAGAGACAGTTAGTGACATCTAGAGGCGGCTGAAAGAGCCGCGACTGAATGAGAAGGGCGACAAATCGATGAAAGACCTAAGGCATAGCGGTTACGGATGAAACCGCGACCCCTGGAGGTCTGGAGGACGTTACTAGACTATCGCTATTTTGGGATTCGCCCAGCATGTGCTCGGGGAAAAGGGGCCGACGTATAGTCTGTCCAACTGGGCGATTTCATAGGCTATGTCAGAGTAGACTAGGGACCAACGGCCAGGTGAGAGGACTGGTGCCCCCAAGATCCCGTCGGGTCGATTGGTGGGGATAAGGTAACGGAATGACCTTACGTCGCTGAGATATCCAGACTAGGGAAAGAAGGCCCTAGTAAGATTCTGAGTTAGTCGAACGCGGACGCTCAAGCGCGAAAGTCGAAAGGATTTCTCCGATATATACTGTGGTGTTGGCTTGGAAGATGGCCAAGGGAATGGTGGGAGAATAGCTCAGCGCAGCCAGGTGCATAACTGATGGTAGCGAACGTAGGGGGATGCCCCTACATCCCCCACAAACAGGAAAAAGAGTTATTTCGGAACTCTTGGTGACGAGCTTGTGGTTTCTGGCGTTATCTGGCCTCGGCGGAACGATTTGAGGCGTATAGGCTCGTGGGCCTGGAGTAGAGCAATCCTCCTATCGGTCCTACCATGCGTCGCCATTTCTAGTACTACTCGGAGACGGTGACGTGCGATGACCGAAGCGGTAACTGGTGGCCAAGAGTGTGGGTGGTCGTGAAGTGGGTAACAGAATTCCACTTTGGTCAGATCAGCCTTCCGGCGTCCCAGGCTCTGAGAAGTCCCGGCTGATTCGCACTTGACTCTGAAAACTCCCCCGAGTCGAAATACCCGGGAGGAGAATGAACACTGGCAGAGTCGAAAGACTCGTGTCGAAAGAGTCGAAAGAAGGTCATGAATTCAATTCATTATGGGAAGTTGTGCCATCAGGTATAATACACGGGTTGCAAAGGCTCGTGAGGATGTGATGGTAATACTCCTGGTGGACCTCGCCCAATCTACCGTATCACGCTGATGTTAGCTAGGCAATCCATTGCCCAGCCACAGAAGTCCTCTGAGTGGACGAGTTTGCCTCAGAGGCTGGTTTTCGCCGAACCTCTCGTGAAGTTTCAGCTGGCGCCCGATTATTGAGCGATAGAGACGGCTAAAAATTAGTTTGGATTTTTCCTACGTTAACAACCCGGGAAAATATCCTTACAAACTCTTTATAATTAATATGCCATGTCTTCTGGCTATCAGTCCAAAAATCAAAAAATCTGTTTTCACCCTCTACAGCCCCTCAAACTGAATCTGAGGCATCCGTGAAAATAACTGTAAGAAATTTCCCTGTCTTGATACTATTATTGCCCAATGGTAAATGTTCCTCCCACCATTTCAAATCCGGTAAAATTGATCTCGGCAAAGCCATAATACTCTCATATTCATTATCACTTTGACACAGAGCTATCAATTTTTCGCTCTCTGTCCTCTTAATATAGACAGGACTATATTCTAGTGCTGGACACGCTGCAACAAGTTTATCGATCAATTGAGAGAAAGGGGTGATAGAACAACTCTTAAGTTTGGAAAACTTTTTCCACTATTCTAACAATCTACCCATTCTTTTCTTGAGGCAATTCAACTACAAACTTTTCTGAGTCGAACACAAACCCCAAAAATTTATATCTCTTCGAAGGTACTAAGGAACTTTTTCTCCAATTAATGAGAAACCCTAACGATGTTAATAACTTGATTTTTTCGTGGACATTCAATTTATATTCCTTTTCATCTGGCTCGATACATAATATGTCATCTATGTAAATTACTGAGGTAAAACCTCGTTTCCTCAAACATCTCATTACTGGCTGTAGTATTTTCGTGTAGACAAAAGGAGCAGTACATAAACCAAAGGGCAAGTAGTTGAATTGGTAAAGTTGATCTAGAAACTCGAACCTCAGAAAATTTTCAGACTCTTCATGGATTGGTACTAGGTAATAAGTGTTCTCCAGATCTATCGAACACATGACAAAATTGGGAAAAATCAATTTAGCTGCCGTACGAACTTCTTCCATTTTGAAATGATCAGGTTTCATAAAAAGATTCAATCTTTTCAAATTGAGAATAAAACGAAAACTACCATCTGGCTTTGGTAAAAGAAAATAGGGAGATAGAAACTGTCCTGGCACAGATTTGCATGGTTCTATGGCACCCTTCTCTAAGAATTTAAACAGGGCCTCACGACAATTTTCAATGTCTGTAGGAGACCAGTGAAACGATGGAGAATGCAATTGTACTACCTCCATTACGAAGTGAAGTTTATAACCAGCTATACAACTCAACATAATTTTGTCATTGGTAATTTCAGCCCACTGTGTCAAATAAATTTTGAGTCTGTCTGTCACTTTACTTACATGTGAAACTACTTGCGCTTGTTCGTTGCCTTTGACTTCTGGCTGTTGCTTCTGGAGCTTTGAACTCTGGGAGTTCAGAACTCCAGAGAGAACCTTTGTCTGGGCTGATTTGAGTACGAGGTGCCGGCCTGATTGGGAGGCCTCTTTCCCAGCGGGCCCCTGGCGTTTAAATAATTTTGGGCTGGATTAAGAGGTTTCTCAGGCTGATTTTTCAGATTTTTTCCAAGTTTTTCAAACGGTTTAGCTTCCTTGATCTTCTCATCCAGCGTTTTACCAAATAACAGAGAGTCAGTCTTAGTGTTATTCAGTAGGTCTCTGACTGGCTTGACCACCGCAGGTTTGATAATAGCCTTTCTAGACTCAGACTGCTGATAATAAATCTCTGCTATAAACTTAGCAGCATCACTCACCCACTCTACGAACGTCAACTTGTCAACATTATCCTCATCGACAATCAGAGCTGACAACGCAGCTCCTGGGGGCCGCAAAGCAGAGGCTGCTAGAACTTGAACCTCAACGATCTACTTATCCCTTTTCAAGGAAGATTCAGATAGAGTAGCTGCAGTCTCAGGGTTCAAAACTGGAGCATTGAATCCCTCTGGTTTATCATACTTTGATACGAGAACTGTTTTCTCTTCTTTGCCAAGCCCATTTGTAAACAAATGTTTCCACCTACTAGTTAAGGACGAGTGGATTCCCAGATCAGCTTTTGACATTGATGGGTCATCACCTAAAACCTCAAGAACTCGAGAATCAATCCCTTTAAACTCATCCCCAGACTGATCCTGACACTCGTCCTCAAAATCATCATCTGTCTCCTGCAGCTTACCCTCAGGAGAGATATTCTCTTTGTTTATACTCGAGCTCTTATCTACAAAAAATAATCACAAAGAACAAGAAAAAGTCATAACTACCCAGATGTTCACTCAAATCTTTTTGTTTTTTGTTTTTTTAAAGCGCAGGGTAGAAAAAGTGGGCATAACTCCAATCTGCTTTGTCTACAGAACAAAGTCATTGGGATTAATCCTCTGGTCTGTCTTGACGGTCGTTCAAGCTTACCAGGGTTTCATCCTCTGGCCTGTTTTGCCTCTCGTGCAAGCTCACCAAGGTAAAATTCTGATATGTCCTACCTCTCGTGTAGGCTCATCAGATAAAAAAGTTATAAGGATATTTTCCCGGGTTGTTCACCCCGGAAAAATCCAAACTACTCTTTAGGCCGTCTCTATCGCTCAATAATCGGGCGTCAGCCGAACCTTCACGGGAGGTTCGACGAAAACCGGCCTCTGAGGCAAACTCGTCCACTCAGAGGACTTTTTGGCTGGACAATGGATTGCCCAGCTAACATCAGCATGATACGGTAGAGTGGGCGAGATCCACCAGGAGTACAACCGCCACATCCCCACGGCCTTTGCAAGCTATGGATTATGCCTCGCGGTATAAGTTCCCTACCGAATTAGATTCATCTTTCCTCCGGGGGGTCTCTCGACCGCTCCGGCATGCTTCCTCTTCCCGAGTATTTATACTCGGGAGATTTTCCGAATTATCTGCGAATCAGCTGGGACTCCTCAGAGCCTAGGACGTTGAGAGGCTGATCTGACCAGGGTGGAACTACATTACCTACGCTACGACCACCCACACTCTCAACCACCAGTTAACGCTTTGGTCATCGCGCGTCACTGCCTCCGGGTAGTACTAGACCGTTGGCGTATGGTCGGGTCGACAGGAGGATTTCTCGACTCCAGGCCCACGGGTCCATACGCCTCGAATCGTTCCGCCGAGACTAGATGACGCCGGACACGACGAAGTCGTCACCTCGCGTTCCGAAATAACTCAGATTTACGCGCGGGGATGCAGGGGCATCCCCCTATATTCGCCGCCAAAGTTATGCAGCAGGCGACGTGGAGTAAACCTCCTTACCATGGCTTCTTCAGCCATCCACCACTCCAGCACACCGAGAGATTTCTACAACCTCCCCCCGACTAACTCGGAATCTTACTAGGGCCTTCTCCCCCTAGTCTGGGTATCTCAGCGACGATAGGTCATTCCGTTACCCTATCCCCACCAATCAACCCGACGGGATCCCGGGGGCACCAGTCCTTTCACCTGGCCGTTGGTCCCTAGTCTACTTCGACATAGCCTATAGAATCGCCCAGTTGGACGACCTGTACGTCGGCCCCGTTTCCCCTAGCACATGCTGGGCGAATTCTAATACGGCGATAGTCTAGTAACGCCCTCCAGACCTCCAGGGGTCGCGGTTTCACCCATAACCGCTATGCCTTAGGTCTTTCATCGGTTTGTGGCTCTTCTCATCCAGTCGCGGCTCTTTCAGCCGCCTCTAGATGTCACTTCCTGTCTCTCTTATCATAAGTTTCTCTTTCTTATTTAAGGGGATTTCAACCCGTAACGAGAAAATCTCGTTACAAAGTGCCCAATAAAATATTAGGTGTATAAATTAATAAGGTGCTTTTTTCATGAAAATCAGAGTTTATTATAAAAAAACAAAAAGACATTTAACGGTCCAAATATTCCCCATTATTTTCGATGACTTTACTTCACCTCACTGGCAACTGACGAATTCTTTCGCGAAAGAAACTCAGTAAATTCATCGATGCTTTTTCCGACCTCGTCGATTGTTTTGAAGTGCTCACCAGATAGGTGGTATTGAAGAGACCGAAATAGGTGGTAATCGGATGGGGCGAGATCAGGCGAGTAAGCCGCATGAAGGAGAACCTCCCATCCTAATTCACAGATAATATCCTTAGTCGCTTTGACGACATGCGGTCGAGCGTTGTCATGTTGGAGAATCGCTTGTCTATTTCCGCTGCCAGTATATGGCCTCATTTGCTCCAATGCATCATTCAAATAAATAAGCTGTTGTTGATAAACCTTCTCAGTAACAATTTGGCCAGGTTTAAGTAGCTCATAATATATCACATCCTTCATATCCCACCAGATACTCAGCATCACTTTTCTCGCATAGACATTGGGTTTCGGAGTCGACGTCGATGGTTCACCGGGATTCACCCACGATTTTTTGCGTTCAGGGTTGTCGTATAACACCCACTTTTCATCGCCCGTAATGATTTTGTATAAGAAATCTTTTTTTTAAATCGAGTGAACAGAGATAGCGCCATCTCCAGTCGTCGCTCCTTATTTTCGGGGCTCAGGTCATGAGGAACCTATCTACCCTCCTTTTGAATTTTGCCAAGTTGATGTAGGCGATGAGAAATGCATTGTTGAGTCACTCCGAGTTATAGTGCAAGCTCTGTTTGGCTTTGAGCAGAATCTTCAGCCAAGAGTTGTTCGAGTTCTTCCTCGCCAAATTTTTGCGGTTGACCCAGTCGTTCTCGATTCGAAAGATCGAAATCTCCGTCTTTAAACCTCTGGTACCACTTTTTACACGTTTTATGTGTCACAGCGTTTTTTCCAAGAGCACTACAAATCATTTGAGTAGCCTCGGCAGCATTTTTCTTTAATTGAAATGCAAAAAGCATTCAGTGCCTCAAATGTTGCTTATCAACAGACATCGTGTTTGCTACTATTTTTTAAGGTTACATGTAAGAAGTATTTACTGCTTCCGTAACTGAATACTACCACCATACAAAATATTGAAATATTAAGTTTTTGAATGCAATTATAAGCCGCGAAATATAGGGGCACCTTTTTAATTTCTACACCTAATAATCTCACCAGAAATTGGTACCTCTTAATTCTTTCGTTCATTTACTCAACTAAAAACTTTTGGGTGAAGCAGAACAGCTAACCAAACAAGAAAAAATTACCTGTTGCATCATCCTCATTCTCTGGAGAGGATTCGATGCCATCTTCGGTATTCTCCTGTTGCATCAAATTTTGTAACTCAACGAACTGCTTCTGTATCTCTTCAAACTTTTTCTTCACACTCCCAGGCTGATCGTCAGATGCCTTCCCCTTGTCACGTCATAACGACGTACAATAATTATGATTAATTCCAACTTTTGGAAATAATAATTTCGGAAATTAAAAAAATATCATATTTAAATACCAATGGAATCATACGATTCTAATGGTATATTAAACCGCTCGTCTTACATCCGATAAGACGATGGAAAAATTTATAATTTAAGATAGATCATGTAATTCATACCACACGGGTGGTATGAACCCGCGCTGCCGAGGGCCTTATCGCCCTGGTTTCGGGTTGCTGTTGCGAGGCAGTCCACCTCGTAACAGTCCAACCATTGTCCAATGCTTCCCCCCCCCCTCACTCTTCACACCTAACTACGCATCTTTATTTTTCCCTCCTCCCCGCGCTCTTCGCGACGCGAAACGGTTCACGCGCGCTTGTTCCGCTATTCCCTCTTCTCCGCGCCCCTCTTACCGTGGAACGCGATCACGTTGGCTACACCAATTTTTCCCCTCCCCTAATAAGACGCGTGTCTCCTCGATCTACCCGCCCCCTCTCTCTACAGAGTGCACTCAACACCCATCCACATCTTATTCCCTACCCCCATACAATTAAAAATTCGTGTATACATTTACATACACGAATTAATATTCGACGACGCAAAAAGGGCATGGCCCATGCAGTCAGTCGATCAGTCAGTCAGTCGTGTCGTGATTCCGCCCCGGAAAGGAACAAATCTAAGTCTAAAAAGGAATACCAAAGGATAGCTAAAAACAGCAAGAAGGAAGAATAACAACGGAGCAAGAAGGAATAACCCAACAAAAGGAAAGGTAAAATCCAAATTTTCAATCGCGAGTATTTCCGGAAAATTACATATCAAATTTTGTGATTAAATTCAATTTTGACATTCTATTTTCGCGAGTGTTTTCTAAAAATTTACATATCAAATTTTGTGATCAAATTCAATTTTGACATTTTATTTTCGCGAGTGTTTTCCGAAAATTTACATATCAAAATTTTTGATTAAATTCAATTTTTACATTTTATTTTCGCGAGTGTTTTCCGAAAAATGACATATCAAATGTTGTGATTAAATTCTATTTTTGAAATATTATTTTTGCGAATATTTTCCGGGAAATTGCATATCAAATTTTGTGGTTAAATTCGATTTTGACATTCTATTCTTGCGAATATTTTCCGAAAATTACATAATCAAATTTTATAATTAAATTCAATTTTTGACATTTTATTTTTGCGAATATTTTCCGAAAATTACATAATCAAATTTTGTAATTAAATTCAATTTTTGACATTTTATTCTTGCGAATATTTTCCGAAAATTACATCATCAAATTTTGTAATTAAATTCAATTTTTGACATTTTATTTTTGCGAATATTTCCCGAAAATTACATAATCAAATTTTGTAATTAAATTCGATTTTGACATTTTATTTTTGCGAATATTTTCCGAAAATTACATAATCAAATTTTGTGATTAAATTCGATTTTTGACATTCTATTTTTGCGAATATTTTCCGAAAATTACATAATCAAAATTTGTGATTAAATTCGATTTTTGATATTTTATTTTTTCGAGTGTTTTCCGAAAATTACAGAATGTAATTTTGTAATTAATTTCGATTTTTTTTGACATTTCATTTTTTTTTCGAGTGTTTTCCGAAAATTACATAATCAAATTTGTAATTGAATTTGATTTTTGACATTTTATTTTTGCGAATATTTTACGAAAATTACGTAATTAAATTTTGTGATTTTTCACATTTTATTTTCGCGAGCGTTCCGAAAATTCCATAATTAAATTTTGTGTTTAACATCGATTTTTTACATGTTATTTCGCAAGTAAAAATCCGGAAATTCCGTACTAGATTTTCCGCAATAAATTCCAATTTTTCTACAATTAAAAATTCATTAATCAATTGAAAAGTTCCATATTTGATTTCGGAACGAATTCCGAAATTCTGACGTTAAATTTTACAAATTGTGACGAGGCGATTTTTTTATTTTTATTGGTTTTTTATTACACATTTTTGTCCAACTACACACTGCCTCCTAAATAATAAAATCCCGCCACCGTTGGATACCCCTTCCCTCGATTTTCCCGGCATCACCCCTCTACCCTCGCCCCGGGAGTCTACGACGACAGTCGCCGAAAGAAGACAACAGTTCCGGCCATATTTGATCAACTGAAGGAGCCGTTGCCCCCCCCAAAACCACCCATACATAGGCCTAGACAACCCACCGCCCTCGATAATCCCCATCGACACATCCCTGGATGGTGATCGTGGGCACAATCTAACCACTATGATTGGTCCCGATCATCCACGAAGATGACCCGAAGGATCTCGATTACTCGCGAATCCTTACGAACAAGACAAAGGAGAAGATGGAAGAGAGAAGAAGCGGCACTCGTGTAACCGCTGTCCTGGACACTGCCACGTGCACCCCAAGTTAGTTGACGAAATAGTGCAAATACCCCGAAGTCTCTGTACATTGGATTTTTGTGTTGGACAAAAGAGGATTTTTGGTGTCCGAGCTCATCCCGGCTCTAGATACTGTGCCCCTGGAGTCAGAAAGGAGGAACGAGGGCTCTACCACAGGAGTTGTTGAAGGACCTGGATTATTTTTTGGACGTCCAGACCACACCTGGAAGTCGTGAGTACGAGTTGTCCCCCTCATTTCCCCCTTTACCTCAGAATAGTATCGCATTTTATCCCTCCAACGGTGCGCTACACTAGTTTTTCCTTTTCTCCCTTTAGAGTCATTTTCACTCAATATTAATTCTTGATTTGACAACTCCCCTAGACACTACTAGCTTCTCCCCTTTTGATCAAACCCTAGAATCTCCCCTTGACGTGTACAAAAGTTGCCTGGACTCCCCCACTTCCCTAGATCTCGATTGAAGGCCTATTTCACCTCTTTTGACGATCGTTGATGTAAACTTTAGAAAGAATATATCTTATTATTTCAACTTAACCCTTTATTTGCCCTTTTTATTTCAATTACCCTCTCATCTTTTCAGGGATTTATTCAATTGAAACTGGGAAAAGGTCACAAAATTAAATCCAATTCCTCATATTTTATTTCGGGAACCTTTTCCAATTCTCCCGCAATTAAAAATTCATTAATTAATAAAAATTTCCCATATTTAATCGGGAACGAATTCCGAAATCCTTACATTCAAGTTACAAAATAAATCCGATTTCTCGTATTTTATTTCGGGAATATTTCCCAAGTTTCCCACCATAAAAATTCCGTTAAATTCACCATTTTCCTGTTCTAATTTCAGGAATATTTTCCAAATTTTCCGCAATTAAAATTTTGCTTTTAACCTTAGAAGATTCATATTCCGAATTTTCGCGAACTAAATTTTTTATTTACTTTGATTTCACTTTATAAAAAACTTTGGCATGCCGATGTCGGCATAAAAAAAAACTTTTCGTGGAAAAGGTTCGATTACCTTCAAGTATTCAAATATTAATTTCTTTGGAACACTTCCGTGGAACACATTCCATTCCTTCCGGTTTCTCCATTTAATAAAATCTTACCCCCTTCAAGTCATCATCGTCTTATAGCATCATCCGAAAATCCTCAGTGAAGACAAGGGACCAGAGGCTATTGAGCAAAGGCAATTGACTAAAGGCTAAGGATAAACCTGAGGCATTACCTGAAACATTATCTGAGGACCATCTTCCAGTTAATCGAATTATATATATATATATATATATATATATATATATATATATATATATATATATATATNATATATATATATATTATTATTTCATTGTTTTTTTCTTGTGGATTTCCGAATCAAAGAATTCTTTATTTTCCACTGTCTTTAGAGACATTAGTATCGATTTCTTCGGATTGAATTCAATTATGTTCAATGTCTGATAATGATTATATTATATATTTAAGCCCAAATTTAAATGAACAGACCTTCTGTCGTAACTATCATTATAATATTCAGGGAGATTTCTGACTGTACTTCTATTATTTTTATTAATTATAATCATTGTGCTTGCATGAGACATTCCATTCAGGACTTGAAACCTTGTATAATTATTACTCCGTGTGAAAGGGAAATTCTCGCCCTCATTAATACTTTGAATTCTTCAACTTCAGAAGTAAAAAGTTCCAATAATTATTGATTATTGATCAATCAATTCAATTTATTTTGTAAAATCTCATTCAAGGTTAGAGTCAAGTCCTCAATGATTAAATTGTTCATCATTCTGGCGTTAACTCAGAGAAGAGATGAGGACACATAATTAATTATTAATATTTTTTTTTGTGTTTTGTTTGCTCTTTTTATTAATCAAATTTTAATTCAAAAGGAATTCAAAGGTATTTGATAATGGATGAAAATAAAAATTTGAATGGAATGATTCAATCAATTTGAATTATTGAATACCATTGTTATCACACGTATAAAAAAATCGCATAGAAATTTTCTATACGGATTATGTATAGAAATTCTATAGGATTTTCGTATATAATATTCGGATATTTCTATACGAATATTTTCTATATTAATTATTTCTACACATAAATTTTTACATAAATATTTGTTTTCATACGAAAGATGTCTAAACGCTCTAGAGAAAAACGTAAAAAAATGTCGCAACTCCATACAAAATATTTCTATACATGTGGCAGTGGGTCGTATAGGATCAAACCTATAGAAATCGTATAGAAATAATTTGTATAAAAAATATCCGTATAGAAATATCCGAATATCATATACGAAAATCCTATAGAAATTCTATACGCAACCCGTACAGAAAATTTCTATACGATTTTTTCATACGTGCAGAACTTGTAAAATCAGAGGAAAAATTTATTAGATTAAAGTTAAGAATCCATGTTAAGCAAAAATTTGTCTTTCTTTGTATTTCTGGATTACCTAAAAAGCACTCACCATTCCCAGCTATTATCTTAACGGATAGGCTAAAACAGGTGAATTCAATACTCATATTTCCGGATTTATCGAAGGTAAGTCTGTGATATCATGACGTAACACTCTTTGGAGTTGATTTTGAACGCATTTTGAATGATGTGACAATTTAAAAAAAAACGAAGATATTCTCAACAAAAATAAGATGTCAATACACATTGTGATTCTAGCGCACAACAAAACGATATGACATGGTGAACACCTGACGCGGGATACTTTGGTTGACGTTTTTCAACTCACTCTAAAGTTGTGACATCTAGCGGCGGAAGCGGTAACTACAGATGTAATCTCGAGAACGAGGCACGAAATATAATTACGAGTTAGTTTTTTTGGAATTCGACTCCTACAGCTGATTTCGTTTTTCAACGAATCCTTTTTTACGCGAATGCATATAAATATTCATCCTAATCCCATTTGGATTGCGGACAAAAAGTGCGTGTTACTCAGCTACCCATTCACGCACGGTGCTCTTAATTGTTTTCGTCTGCGTGTATATAAGAAAGTATCAAGAGCCTATAAGTTTGGCAGGTTGTCGCGCAGTATGAATTTGGAAGTCAGTGAGAGTGTATCGTGTTTTCGATTTCTGAATTGTGTAAATTACTTGTACAACGTATTACTTGTATAATTTTCCGAATCGACTTAGACCGAATAGGGATGGCGTCATTACGTAAAGATGCTCGGTATAGAAAGCAAAAATCACGAATTATCCAGAAAACGGATGATACGAGCTCTGATGAATCGGTTGAAGCAAATGAGCGTGAATCCCACAACGATGACGTTTGACATTCTCCAGAATTCCCTCGGGCCCCGTATGAGAAGGAGAACAACGAATTTCAGCCACATGAAATGGAAGTGGAGGTAGACATGCATGAAGATTCTTCGGCTGCTGTCAGTCCTCAACATGGAGATACATCGGAACTCAGTGATGATCCATTGTACTTGGATACTCTGACGGATGACTCGGACGGTTTCGATATGAATATTGATGCAGACTGTAAAAGAGAGCCGCATGAGACAATTGAAGAATGAATGAAGTCGAAAATACGGACATGGGCACTACGAAACATTGGGAAGATGAATCTATGTGTGGTGACCGATCTCCTAAAAATTGTGAACAGTGAAGGGTACATAGATCTTCCCTTATGTGTTGTAACATGTTATTTTTCGACCGTTCGACGGTAAAGGTGTCGTCCAAACGAGAAGTCACCCTAGCGGAGCGAGAGTCATATTTTTGTTGATTTTGGATTGTCTCTAATTTGTTTTGATTTATATCGAGCCATTTTTCGTCGCTCACCGGTTCATCGTGGGACGTTTGGGACCTCTGGAGGACTGGAGCTGGACAGGAAGGCCGATTTCGACTTAGAGAATCCCGGATTGGATTGGGTCCAGACGGTTTGGGACTTCGAATTCTCCCGCATTTGGAGGAGCTACCTCGGTCGCCCGTGGAATGGCGCTAGCTCGCGGAGCACGAATTTGGGAAGATCACCTGACGACTTAACGGCCAGGACTAAATTATTTCGGACCCATGGCAAAAGGGCCGAACAATTTGATAATGTGGGAAATATTATTTGAGAATTTTTGGTGGATTGAACCACATAAAATATTGTGTATTTTACCCTTGTATTTGAGAAATCTTGGGCATGGAAACCACGTGGGTTTTCCGTTTTCGGTCAATGGGAATTGAGTCAGTTGTTGCCGCCAGCCAATGGGAGAGCTGGATTTTGGCGAAATCGCGAGACGCGTGGTAGAGCGTCCCGGCAACGACACTTCTCGTTGGGACGGCACGAGGTTAGCCACGTAAAATTTTGTTGTATAAGTTTGATTTTTCCGACCGTTTGGACGCCGTGATTTCAAGGATCATGGATTGCCTCTATTTTTGGGACTGGAGGATTCGACGGGGTCTGGTTCTTTTTGGGAAATTACGGTGAGCGGTGGAACATTGTTGCCTTGTTTTTGTAAATATTTGACGACAAGTGGAGTTGTCGTCGAGAGATTTAGGAATAGTTTTTGGCGATGCTTGGCATCGGGCGATTTGACGCCATTCCCAGTTTTGTACATTTTCCTCTCGATGCTTCCCCTTGTTCGGCAGATGTGATTCGTTGTTTTGGACAATTCGATATTTTATTTTTTTTGGAAGTCTTTGAATATTGTTTGGATTTGAGACTTCATTTTTGGAAATTAAACTCAGTGGATTTTTGTGACAGTTATCGACTCTCGTTTCGACTTAGTATTCTCCGGGATTTCGTGTTTTATTTTTGATACCGAAGTTCAATTGAGGGGAAAATTACTTTTGATATTTGTCGTCATTTGACGGGCTGAGTCTAGGGTTTGAGTTATTATTCGGTCGAAATATTTGATTGCGAAAATTGGGATTGTAGCGTTATTGTCGACGCTCGAATCATTGGTTTCGCCGTGTTGAACCGCTCAAGGTTACCGACACTTGTTATTGTCTCTCGAGGCAATCCCAGTTTTCGCTGGCCGAAATCATTTTCTCTCGCGAACATTATTTTGAATATTTTAGTTTTCGAGGCTCGTTTCAGTCTCAACTGCGATAATGGACTTTTTGTACTTCACTGAACATTTTCATCGGTTGACATGATTTTTGGACTCAGTTGACGAATAGGGATTAATTTGACTCAGTGATTTTATTGTTTGACAAATTGCGGTTAGGGATTTGGAATTGTATCGAGTCGTTAGAGTGTTATTTGTTTTGTTAAAATTTATGTTCCGGAGGAAATAGGGAGTTTCTAAAGACTTGATTAATTTCATTGATTTACATTATATTTTTATTGATCTATTTTATTTATTTTGGTTATTAAAGAGATCGTTAGCCCGATTTCGGAATTTTGTTATTTTAGTTAGTCAGCCTGTTACCCAGTCATTTCAGGTATTCGTTCAGGTGGTTTTGAGAGGACCCAGACGCTTCCGCGGTTGATGCTGAGTTTGCCGGTCTCCACCTGGTTTTGCGGATTTTTTGGAATTCGATAATTTTGTACGTTTTAGACGTGCTGGCGCCCAACTTTGTTTTTGGTAAATGGGTCGCCGAGGGCAACGTATTTAGCATCGTCTCCCGTAGCGGTGGGAAAATTACGTCACAGTGTAAATACTCTCTTAGGATTCCCTCATGCGGTAAAATCTGAATGTATGGTACCAAAAAAAAAAATACTGTCAGTGAATATGTATACTTGGGAATCAAAAATGGGTTAGAAAATCCCATTAAAGGTGATGTTTTTGGCGAAGATAATATTCTTGCATTTGTCCACATCGATGGCATAACAATTTGTAATAATTCCAAAGGGCAGTTTTGGCCTATCCTGATGAAAATATCTAATGATAAATACGAATCAGAGCCCTTCGCCGTAGTTCTTCATTATGGGGATTCGAAACCCATGTTTACATCTGAGTTCTGGAAGGATTGTGTCGCAGAGGCTAAAGAATTATCAATCCAAGGTATCACATTCAATGGAAAATCATACTCCTTCAAATTCGAGGGTATTATTGGAGATGGTCAAGCACGAGCTTATCTCAAAGAAATCAAAGGGCCTACAGGCTTTGCTGCATGTGAGCGTTGCCCAGTTCCAGGTGTCACTGTTAATCGTAAACGTGTGTATCCGGAAATTGATAGTGAGAAACGCACAAAAGAATCTTTCATCGCACGTACTGACAAGGAACATCAACCCACTGACTGCAAAACTCCTCTGCTGGACACAGCTGGATTCGACCCTATTTTCGATGTGCCACAAGAAATAATGCATCTGCTATTCTTGAATTTCACCAAAAATTTACTTTCAAAGTGGATGGAATGGAAAAGTTCATATAAACTACCTCCTAATAAAATAAAATTATTAAGAGAATCGATGAAAGCAGTGCCTCCATTCATTCCTTGTGAGTTTCAATGGAAAGAATTCGATGTTGATAATTAGTCCCGTCGCATTACAAGGCGTTTTACCAGATGCTGAATGTAATCATTTCATACATCTGCATGTATCTACCAGAATTTTACGCAGTGCCGAAATGGCTGTATTATATGTCGATTATGCAGATACATTAATGAAAAAATTTGTCTCGATAATGCCAACATTTTATGGACCTGATTCTCAAATTCTGAGTATTCACGGTGCCATCCATATAGCAGATGACGTCAGACATTTCGGAAGACCACTAAATGATTATTCAGTCTTTTGGGGTGAAAATTTCATGGGAAAATTCAAATCTCTAGTTACAGACACAATGTCTTCCTTAGCTCGTAAATCGATTACACGCGATGCAACAATCTGATAAAGTGAAGATAAGGAGAAAGGAAATTGTAAGTAACTGCATTCCAGAAAGAAATTCAGTAACTTTCAATGTTCAAGGTGAAAAATTCGTCTATTCATTCAATCAAGTACAAAGATACCACGATTAGTATGAAAGCCCCCAATAATTTTGTAAAATTGAACGTTGACAGTTATCTTTTCACTGCCCAAATATTGGTGAAGGGAGGTGTATGTGAGGATTTAAGACGGCCCGAATATGTTCTCATTAAAGGGTGTTGTGTTTTTAACAACACCTCTTTTTTACTACTCCATGCCGTCTGCTGAAGTGGGTTGTGTACAAATCGATGGTGTCGCTAATGAAACACAACAGTTCGCCTTGCGAGATGTCAGGAATAAATGTGTTTTCATAAAAATGAATGGTAAATCTTGTGCTCTATCAGTTCTCCACGTTTAATCATTTGTGTCTATTTTTTGTCGAGATTAAATTTTAAGATGGAGTTGAAGTGTTATGTTTGAAATTATTATGCTGTTTGTTTTGAGATAGAGCTTGAGAGTAAATATAAATTTGCAGAGAGGGGGAATAGGAAGAGGGGGAACAACAGATTGCTGTGGAATTCGGAAACGTGTATATTTGTCTGCACGTTACGATAGACCAAAAGTGACTGACCAAAACAGTGAGCAATGTCTATCGAGACAATGTGAGTGCGATTACGGTCTTTCGGGGTTTTGCGAAGCCATTAAGGACTTGGATTCGTTGAAATATTCACTCACTATGTATTTCACAATTTTTCGTGAAACGTAATGAGCATTAGTTGGCCATGGAAAATTGTGGAGCTCCATATAAAGTTATACAGTTTTATAAAGAGTCAATGGCAAAAAATTAGTTGAACTCATTCCTACGATGTGAATAGGAAATGATGAAGAGGGCAAGTTTTTTTGCTATTACCCACCTCAGTCACAGTGGAAAAACTTCGATAAATGGGTCAAAGGAAGAAATAAGCCTCTCAAAGATATTATGACTGGAAAGTATTAGCATCAGCTGGTGAGTTTCAAATCACTGAATTATTATGAAATTAGTTCACTTTTATATTACAGTTCACTTTTCGTGTTGTATAATGGATTGATAGAAAATTATCAGCAAGGCATGAGACGCGTGGAACGCACTTTGGTGCGATCTGAGAATTTGACATCCACTGAGTCAGATGCAAGGAAACGGAGTGCAGTCATCATCTTATCCCAAAAGGAGGCAGCTGCATCTTTGAGTGCATGTCAATCTATACACAATTTTCAAATGAGCAATGCTACAAACCACAAACTGAGAGTATAGGCAAGCAAGGATTCGATTGAAGGTAACACTGTTTGTTATGATATTACGAATTTGTTTGGACTCGATTAGCGTGAGAATTTCCCTCTCTTTATTTATCATTTGAAAACTTCCATCATTATTCGAGAATAATTCTACTTAACTTCAATTGAATTTTTTTCCTCCTGATTTCATCATATCATTAATACTTTTAAAATACTGATTTGACATACGCCCAGGGAACTGACACATTTGAATCAAATGAAACTCTTTGTTTAACATAATTGTAGAAAACTTTGTTTTATATTTGTATATTTATATTTATTTCAGATAAATCCTCTATTAGAATGTAGTAAACGATCTCTTTGATGTAAATAGAGGATTATTATACGTTTATAAATTGATTCTCTTCACCGGCGGAATAATGATTGAATTTCACACATGAAACAATCTAACAGAAGAACGTAGTACTTTTTCTAAGAAATTATATTGAAATTCTATTGGAACTCTATAAGAATTCTTCTGAAGTTCTCTCAGATTTCTACTGAAAAATTCTATTTTTTTAAAACAAGTAGAACTTTCCAATGGAATTCTGATAGAACTCCAATAGAATTCTCATAGAGCTCCAATAGAAATTCAGTAGAATTTCTTAGAGAGACTTTAGGTTTCTGACGTGAATATGATTTCGTTTTGGGGGGTCACTCGGCGAAAAAATGCTTATGCAGCCGCGCCATCTATCGGCGATGCTTAAAAGTGTAAATTGAGTTTTCCTTAGTCAGCGGAATTGAGTTTCTTGGTTACAGCGAGAACTGAGATTTTCGGACTATCGATGGTTTAAAGCTAAAGATTCCTCTCATAGAGTGCTCCCTCCCTCCTCTTTCCTCCCCTCCTTTCTCGTTTTCGAATTCTGGTTCTGCTATTCTGCTACTCTGCTAATCCACTCCCTTTTCTTCTGCTGTTCGAGGCGAAATGGTCCAAGCGGATTAGGTGCACTTAATTTATAGAAGGTTACTGGGCAAAAACTCACCATTGACTGAAGAGTCAATGGTGGGAAGTTAGAAATCTGATTGGCCGATGAGTCGATGGTGGGGAGAAACCTTCTGATTGGCCAATGAGTTGGTGGTGGGGTTAAAATGATCTATGGCCGAAGATAGTACTATTTCTCAGATAAGGAGCGAATGAGTAGGAAGCATTCTTAATCAACTAAGTCTTTTTAGAGCAATTTCTGGTAGTATAAAGTGATTAGAAAATTCGAAATTTTTTCAATTCCTGAGTATTTCCATGGAATTCCTCAATTAAGCAGGTTCTAATTATGAATCACGAATTTTTCAATTTTGAAATTGTTGGATAAGTAGGAAACTACTTTAATGATTGAGTATGCGAGGGAGCCACTTGTTTACAGAGGGCGACAATTTTGCCACTCTTGGCGACATCTGTAGATGGCGCTGGCGATCCCTCGAATTGAAACTGGCCAATCAGAGCCCACGGAATGTCGAGACAGTTCTCTGCACATACGCACAACCTATTTGCGTCGCAAAACGTTCCAGAACGTTGGAGTTTTGCGTAGTTGGGGGGTATATAAGGTGGTAGGCTGCCCCAGAGCGCTCACTTTCGATTCAGAAAGCGAAGAGGAAACAACCAGAAGCAGAGAAGCAGAGGAGCAGAGAACGAAAAGCCGAGAAAGGAGACGGGAGAACAGAGAACTGAGACGCTGAAAATCAACGGATCTCAGGAGATCTACGGAGGAATCAAGGACTTCAAGGTTAGTAGAACTTTCGAGAGAGTTCGAGAGAGG
The DNA here is from genome assembly GCF_001412515.2 of Diachasma alloeum. NCBI lineage: Eukaryota > Metazoa > Arthropoda > Insecta > Hymenoptera > Braconidae > Diachasma > Diachasma alloeum. The sequence goes on from NW_021680699.1 coordinate 328,425, forward strand.
TGAACTTCGTATGAGCACACCGCTTCCTATGAGGCACCGCATAGTTCGAAAGAACTTCCTCGAACCTCTCCACGGTCTAGCAGAGTGCACGCTAAATCCCGATTTGGACTAGTGATTGTTAACCCGCTTCTCAAGGACACTTGAGAACTTTCTAATCTCAAATTCATTGAAAACTCACATTTGCTGTAAATTTGAAAACTCAATTTCGCCAATTAAAAAAAAGGAAAACTCAATTCTCGCCTTTGGGTCTTATTTCTGTCCAGTTTGGCAACCAATAATCCTAACAGAAATTCTTTATAAAATTATTGAGATGTACAGAATTGAATATAACATTTAATTCTTGTGACGAATTACGTTAAAAACGATACTGCCAATGAAGATTTTGGTCCATAGATTTAACGCCTTCTTTAGACGAAAGAAACATTTTTTTTTTTCATTTAGGAAACTATTTATTTCATTGAGGTGAACACACGAATTAAAATGAAGCTTGAGTTTGAATAAGAGTGTCCTTACAAGCTATCAGAATAAACCATTGGCTTGAGTATAAAGCTAATAACCATTCGATTCACATAAACCATTTTTTGAGTGCATTGAATATTTCGATGGCGTACATTTCGATATGCTCTGTCATTGCTATCGTTGCAGTTCTAGTTACTCCTTGTAAAGTCGATAGGAAGAGGACCTTAAACATGAAGATGCAGCAGAATGAATACGAAACTCCTAGCAAGAAGCTAATGAATAGCGTCACCGAGCTCTCTAGTGCTGGTACTTTCTCTAGAGGAGGGCTCGGTGAAGGATTTCTTGCTACAGGTATATGAAATTAGAATATATTTATACTTATAGATGGTGTGCATACATCCTTCTATTGGCAACGCTTGCCACGGGAAAAAAGAAAACTAGAGATTTGTCATTTTCTTATCACAGGTCTCGAGAGTGATGAAGAGTTACCAAGGATAGAGTCAAGCTCAGCTGACGACAGTGAATCATTTGGTTAGTTTTTTTTCTGCTAGAATAGAATTGTAATTTTTATTCAAATTTTGTATCAATCTGAGAATAATTTTCTATTTATCATGCAGAAGAGTACATAGAATCGAGAAAAAAGAGAAGATTCACATTGCAGCTGCTAGACTATAGTGATGATTCCACGGGATCTCCTATGAATGACTCAGGTAAAATGATGGCATTCATGTATTTAGTTTATGCATAGTTATGGTTATGGTTCCGACAGAACCTACGAAAAGGCTTACCACCCCAGAAGCCAGTCCACCTGGTATACAGAGAGGAGGAGGCTCGGGAACACCAGGAGTCACCTCTGTTCCTGAGAATGACACTTCCTTAAATGGTTCAGGTACAATAATCCTTCATTCATTCATTCATGCCGAAATCGCTTTATTTCATTCCATAGAGTAATTATAATGATTCAATATTCTAGGGTAGTCTGCTGGAGAAACACATCAAAGCCGTCCAAGTCCTATGAGGTAATCTAAAACTGTCGATGACGATCTACAGGCCTTGCGAGAGAGGATGAGCCCTTCCACAAAAGGTATTGATATCGAATAGACTGTTTAATTTTAATGGAAATTTAATGGATCCAGTACTAATTAATCATATTTTTTTTCATGTTATTCAGCACTTTGTGACTATGTAGACATACCTCTTCAAAATTTTGAGAAACAAGTCGTAAGAAGGATTACCAGTGCAAAACGTAGCATCACCTACAACACAGACTCTCACATGAAGAAGGTTAACGAGACGTTATGTTCCAAATTAAACGGTGTCTCAGATGAAATCCTCCCTCGACAGATGCTTCAGACTCGTCTTCCTCTAAGCATATTAGAAGGATTTGAGAAATTCGAGGCGACATTGGACCCTGAGAATGAAAGCATTCAGAACTTTCCCTTCTGCCTGGTTTTGGAAGCATTCTGGTGAGCCTTCTCCAGATCAGAAGCGAGAGGCCTTGGTGATCATTTGATATTTTTTTAAACTTTTTGTCATAATGAAAACATCAATTAATGACGAACAATATTTCATTTACAGACGATAATTTTCACTGCAATTGGGCAGAACTGCGATGATTGGAAGTCATGTGTACGAAAAATGATCCAGGCAGTCATTAAAAAATCGGTGCAGCTGATCTACAGTGGTGCTGGAAGGCAAACAGCTACATCTGCGAAGCGCTCGTTTAAAAAAACCAACACTTTTCAGTGTTTGAATGGTGATTTATACTATATTGTGACATTGTCTGGTATTTTTAAAATATCAGGCAATGTGAAAAGGTGCGTGTTGAGACAACAAGTGACAATCGACGTGAATTCTTTAATCTCTTGAATATTCAAAATATATTTATTCCAGTTATTGCAGTAAACTCGAGATGATTCTCAATAATACGGGAAATTATTCGTAAACAATACTTTCCTGAGAACTCTTCACCTTTCAGAAGCACGCAGGGCCATGTACACCGTTAACTATTGTTGCCCTGTGTGCTCGTGCTTGATCTAATTTAATTATTGTATTGTGGGGAAGCAGATATTATACAGTAAAGAGAGAGATTATAGAGTTACTGATCAGTCTGTATTCTAAAAAATGGAACTTAACTAACTTTATAAACAGAAAAACAAATGATTTTGCTACAGGCGGGTCGTCACCCAAAATAATAATAATAATAGAAATGAAATAAGGCTATCGTTCAATAAGAAAAATGAAAGAAAGAAGAATAATCAAAAATAATCAAAAATAATAATAATACAAAATGCCAGAAACTCCGGTCCACCCTACTCGATACAATCCAAAACAATTAGGAAGCAAAGATATCTGTTGAATTGCTATCTGGAGAAACACCGAAGTGGCTCAGTTGTTCATTTGATGTAAGGAAAAATTGTCAAACGGCGAAATTGTCAGATGAGAATGCGAAGTGGGCGCCATCTGGTAGAGACGCCACGATGTATTGCTCTTCGGGGTAAAGAAGGGTGTTCACGTTGGAATTGTCGAGATAAATTAAAGAGAATCTTTAGTGGAAAATAACTAGGGAGAAATCTCAAGAGCATTGAATTATACGATTTCTTAGGGGTAAAATGGATCATTGTTGTACTCCTATGATTTCATGGGGCAAAATCGATTTGTCGTGAACTACGATGAGTTCAGGGGGGTAAAATGGGTATTTACTGACCTCATACGATTTCGTGGGGGCAAAATGGGCCTTCCCTCTACTCCTATGATTTCAGGGGGGCAAAAAGGGTATTCTGTGAACTTTTAACATTTTATGGGGGCAAAATGGGCCTTCCCTCTACTCCTATGATTTCAGGGGGGCAAAAAGGGTATTCTGTGAACTTTTAACATTTTATGGGGGCAAAATGGGTTTTTCGGGAACTTTTACAATTTCATTGAGGCAAAATGGTTTTTTTTTTGAGCTCATACGATTTCATTGGGGCAAAAAGGGTATGTACTGATCTCATTCGATTTCTTAGGGGTAAAATGGGTCTTTCCTGTACTCCTACGATTTCATGGGGGCAAAATGGATTTGTCGTGTACTACGATGAGTTCGTGGGGGTAAAATGGGTATTTTCTGACCTCATACGATTTCATGGGGGCAAAATGGGTATTCTGTGAACTTTTACGAATTAATGGGGGCAAAACGGGTTTTTCGTGAACTAATACTATTTCATTGGCGCAAAATGGGATTTCTGTGGCCCTTAGACGATTTCGTAGGGGCAAAATGGGTATTCTGTGGCCTTATACGATTTCGTAGGGGCTAAATGGGCTTTTCGTGAACTCAAACGATTTCGTCGGGGCAAAATGGGTATTTGCTAACCTCCTTCGATTTCTTAGGAGTAAAATGGGTCCTTCCGGTACTCCTACGATTTTATGGGACAAAATGGGTTTTTCCTGTACTCCTACGATTTCAGGGGGGTAAAATGGATATTTTCTAACCTCATATGATTTCATGGGGGCAAAAGGGGTTTTTCGTTACCTAATACGATTCCATTGGGGCAAAACGGATATTTGCTGACCTCATTCGATTTCTTAGGGGTAAAATGGGTCTTTCCTGTACTCCTACGATTTCATGGGGGCAAAATGGATTTGTCGTGTACTCCGATGACTTCATGGGGGTCGAATGGGTATTTGATGAATTCATACGATTTCGTGGGGGTAAAATGGGTGTATTCTGAGCTCATACGATTTCATGGGGGCAAAATGGATTTTTCGTAAACTAATACTATTTCATTGGCGCAAAACGGGTATTTGATGACCTCATTCGATTGCTTAGGTGTAAAATGGGTCTTTCCTGTACTCCTACGATTTCTTTCTACGGGTCTTTCCTTTTCTCTCACGAATTCATGGGGTCAAAATGGAATTCCTGTGGCCCTTAGACAATTTCGTAGGGGCAAAATGGGTATTCTGTGGCTTTATACGATTTCGTAGGGGCTAAATGGGCTTTTTGTGAACTCATACGATTTCGTCGGGGCAAAATGGGTATTTGCTGACCTCATTCGATTTCTTAGGAGTAAAATGGGTCTTTCCGGTACTCCTACGATTTCATGATGGCAGAATGGATTTGTCGTGTACTCCGGTAAGTTCATGGGGGTAGAATAGGTATTTTCTGAACTCATAGGATTTCATGGGGGTAAAATGGGTATATTCTGAGCTCATACGATTTCATGGGGGCAAAATTGGTTTTTCGTGAACTAATACGATTTCATTGGGGCAAAACGGGTATTTGATGACCTCATTCGATTGCTTAGGTGTAAAATGGGTCTTTCCTGTACTCCTACGATTTCATGGGGGCAAAACGGGTTTTTCCTGTACTCCTACGATTTCATGGGGGCAAAAGGGGTTTTTCCTTAACTAATACGATTTCATTGGGGCAAAACGGGTATTTGCTGGTATCATTCGATTTCTTAGGGGTAAAATGGGTCTTTCCTGTACTCCTACGATTTCATGGGGACAAAGTGGATTTGTCGTGTACTCCGATGAGTTCATGGGGGTAGAATCGGTATTTTTTGACCTCATACCATTTCATGGGGGTAAAATGGTTTTTTCGTGAACTCATACGATTTCATGATGGCAAAATGGGAATTCTGTGATTTTTTACGATTTCATGGCGACAAAATGGATTTTTCGTGAACTCCTACGATTTCATTGGGGCAAAATGGGTCTTTCTTGTACTACTACGATTTCATGGGGGCAAAATGGGTATTCTGTGAGCTATTACGATTTCATGGGGGCAAAATGGGATTTCTGTGGCCTTAGGCGATTTCGTAGGGACAAAATGGGTATTCTGGGGCCTTATACGATTTCGTAGGGGCTAAATGAACGCATACGATTTCGTCGAGTCTATTTGCAGACCTTAGTGTTTCCCGATCCAGTATCGATACTGGGATCGATATTTTTTGTTCCGATATTTGATATTTTGTATCGATATTTGCGCATCGCGATATTGGCTGTATCGATATTTCTGGGTTGGGATCGATATTTTCTCAGGAACAAGTAATGAAAAAAAAAATTAATCTAAAAAATATTCATAACGGATTTAAAGACCAAGGAGGTCACAAGAATAAGCTGATTCATCGGGATCAAAATATCAGAACGGACAAAAGGATCACGAGAGAATGGTCAATTTTCAAGAAGATCAAACATCACGAGGGTCGAACGTCACGAAGGTGACAAGGGCATGATCAAATTTCACGACGGTCAAAAGTCACAAGGGTCACATTGAGATGATCAAGTTTCGCACGGATCAAAAGTCACAAGAGTTACAAAGGGATGATCAAGTTTCACAAGGGTCAAACGTGACGAGCGAGACAAGGGGACGATCAAATTTCCCGAGGGTCAAACAGCACGAGGGTCACCAGGGGATGGTCAAATTTCACGAGAGTCAAACGTCAGGAGGATCATAAGGGAATGCCTAAATTTCACGAAAGTCGAAGGTTATGGCGGTCACAAGGGGATGATGAAATTTCACAAGGGTCAAAAGTCACAAGGGACACATGGAGACAAGGTTCACAAGCGTCAAACGTGACGAGCGAGACAAGGGGACGATCAAATTTCACGAGGGTCAAACAGCACGAGGGTCACAACGGGATGGTCAAATTTTACAAGGGTCAAACGTCACGAGGGTCACAACGAGATGGTCAAATTTTACAAGGGTCATAAGGGGATGGTCAAATTTTCACACGAGGGTCACAAGGGGACGGTCAAATTTCACGGCAGTTAGCCGACATAAAGGGACGGTCAATTTTCACAAGGGTCAAACTGGGAGGGTCACAAGGGGACGATCAAATTTTACGAGTCAGACAGTACGAGAGTCACAGGGAGATCGCCAATTTTTTAACTTTTCAGGGCCCGAAATGATTCCGTGAAAAATTCAATAAATTTGAATAATGAACACCATTATTTTTCCTACAACGAGTTGGAGATTCTTCCATGTGATTCTCAAAGATCGTTAAAGAATCGTATTTCCTTGTGACTCTTGTGATCCTTTGCTCCTCGCTCGTTTGACGTTGGACCTTCGTGGAAAATGACCATTGGAACATTCAAACGTCATAACCTTTCATTATTCCTTTGTGACTCTCGTGAGGTTTGATTCTCTTGAACATTTGCCGATCCGCTCGTGACCCTTGGGAGGTTTGGTACTCGCGAAATCTAAACAATCCCTAGTCAATCTCGTGGCGTTTCACTCCGATGAAGTTTGACCCCTTATGACCCTCGTGACGTTTGACCCTCGTGAAATTTGACCATCTCCTTATGACTCTTGTGTCGGTTGACTCTCACGAAATTTGACCGTCTGCTCGCGACCGTCTTGCTGTTTGACCCTCGTGAAATTTGACTATCTTCTTGTGACCCTTGTGGCGGTTCACTCTAGTGGAATTTGATCGTCTCTTTGTGATCCTCGTGCTGTTTCTATCCCGTGAAATTTGACCATCCCCGTGAGACCCTCGTGTTGTTTGACACTTGTGAAATTCGACCACACTCTTGTGACCCTTATGACGTTTGACTCTTGTGAAATTTGACCATACCCGTGTGACTTCCGTGCTATTTGACTCTCGTGAAATTTGACCATCTCCTTTTGACTCATGACGTTGAATTTGACCATCCCCTTGTGATCGTCGTAAAATTTGACCATCCCCATATGACCCTCGTGTGGGTTGATTGGTGAAATTTAATCGTCTCCCTTGTGGCTTGAGTAGAGTTTGACCCTCGTGAAATTTGATCATTCCCTAATGACTTTCATGACGTTCCGTCCTCGAATGAAGAAAATAATAATTTTGTGCAAAATGTAATGTGAATGACACTGAATATTCATAACTTATCTCAATTTTTCCTCGCGTAATTTAATTGGCAAATTTGATTATTGAAAGTGGCGGAATCTATAGAATGGTCTGTACCAAATTGTAAACAATACTGGAATATCCTCACGTGAATGAATCTGAATGTTTAAGGTCTTTTAACGCGACATTCTTCACCTTTAATTTTTTTTTTTTGCCGATCGATATTTTTTTGGGTATCGGGAAACTAGCTAACCTCGTTTGATTTCTTAGGAGTAAAATGAGTCTGTACTCCACAATTTCATGGGGGCAAAATGGGTTTTTCGTGAACTTCTACGATCTCATTTGGCCAAAATGGGTGTTTTCTGACCGCATACGATTTCATTGGGGCAAAATGGATATCTGCTGGCCTCATTCGATATCTTAGGGGTAAAATGGGTCTTTCTTGTACTCCTACGATTTAATGGGGGCAATATAGATTTTTCGTGTACTCCTATTAGTTCATGGGGGTAAAATGGGTATTTTCTGACCTCATACGGTTTCATGGGGGTAAAATGGTTTTTTCGTGAATTCATACGATTTCATTGGGGCAAAATGGATGTTTTCTGACCGCATATGATTTCATTGGGGCAAAATGGATATTTGCTGACCTCATTCGATTTCTTAGGGTTAAAATGCGTCTTTCTTGTACTCCTACCATTTCATGGGGGCAAAATGGGAATTCTGTGGCCTTATACAATTGCGTATCGGCAAAATGGGTTTTTCGTGAACTCATACTATTTTTGGGGGGGCAACATGGGTCTTTCCTATATTTCTACGATTTCATGGGAACAAAATGGGTTTTCTGTGAACTTTTACGATTTCATTCGGGCAAAATGGATATTCTGTGCACTTTTACCATTTCGTAGGACCAATAGGGATTTTTCGTGAACTCTTATGATTTTATTGAAGAAAAATTTGTTTGAGGATCCGTGGTGTGTGTGTGTGTTTGTGTGTATGTATGCGTGTGTGCGTGCATGTCGTGCGAGAGATGTGGCGAGTCTTGGGTCTACTGCGGTTTCCTCGTCAATACGAGTTTGAGGCCATCGTGCGATGCAACTTCCACCTCCCAGTCATCTGGTTTTCCAGCCGCTGTTCCGCACCCACTACCATCAATCCCATCACCATCATCATGTCTCTCAACGCCACCTTGATCACAGTTATCTTCGTGCTCAATATCATCACTCTCTTCATCGTCTGTGATCTCTTCAGCCTCCATTGCTGCAGCTACAGATTCTATAATAATTTTAATTTATCACAATTGCTAAAATTCACAAATTAAATGACTGAGAAAAAATAATGAGTCCCGGCTGTGCGATGTACGGAATTTCTTAACATTTAACAGTAATGCCACTAAGAGTAGTTGCGAGAGGGATGCTATGTGTACACGGAAAGTCTAAGAAGAAGATTTTTTTCTCTAATTGTTCGTTAAGTCTTGATCAATTAATTAATTTATCAAGTAACAAAATTTTGTGAAGTTATGGTAGTTTTGGTATAGATTCTATGATTTTACCTTCTTCTTGCACCCGACACTCCATCTGCTCATAATGATGGTTGTCTTTGGCAACAAGTCGGAGAAACATCATGACATTGATGTCACTATCGTCCAACTTTTTTATTGCGCCTTTCACGCGTGCGCTGAAGTCGTCCGAGTCCCGGTGCTTTTTTCTCCCGGGGCCTCCGTCGAAAAGCCCATCAAATTCGTTGTGGCTTTTGTCCATCAACGTCAACACTTTGCCAACATAGAAAATAATGGGATTGATTTCTAATGCAAGTTGAAAATTTGACGAATCAGGAGCGCGAGATCAATGGACGCGTGACGGTGAGTTGAATGTAAGAGTGTTGGTTGTGTCTCCATCACAGCAATGGGGGTCATTTCATGTTACAAGGAGGGGCAACGGAGGGGACCTTTGGTGCCATGTGCCCATGGGGTTTTGAGGGTCTTAAAGACTTGAAGGTCTTAATGCTGTCAAGGTCCGGAAGGGGGGGGGGAGGAATGGGTAACAGGGTGGGGATAAACACTCACGTTGCCATGTGATGATGGCTTCCTTCCGACCCAAAAAATCGGTGAGCGTGCTGTTAAACGACTCTGAAATATTGTTCGTTCGATGTTGGGACTTATATACGCTCCATTCTTCCGGTTTCCTTCTCTTGATCCACTGCCCCTCGAAATACTTCACGAACTTCTGGATTTCCTTCTTCAATCCCTTGCTGCAAATTCGCTCTTTTATGGATGGCCATCCGATTTCTGTAATTGTTTTTGCCGGGAGCAAAGCCAACGCCACAATCATTTCCATTATTTCCCTGCATTGCTTCTCCTTCTTCACTTCTTCTTCCCTTGGAACCTCACCCGGCTTTCTCCTCTGCAAAATTCCAATTTTTGACGTACGTTTGATTACAGCCTGTGAGTTATTAATTGTTAGTAGTTTTATTAGTAGTTTTACATGACGCACACATGCACACATACACACACATACGCGCGCGCTCTTTTCCTCCTCATCAATGTGTTTCTCTCGCAGAATAACCGCAGCCTCACCATCAACTACCACGTGGATCTTCCCCAAATTCCCGATATAACCTCCTTTCCGCATTCACACATGGTGCTTACCGCCAGTTTTTTTGCCCCTCTCACTCCTCTAGCCCAGTTCGTTAGGCGTCACCTAACCTCGTCGCCCGCCCTCCCTATCAGCACCAGTATCCACTAGATATTGGATTTTGGTGGCGCTATCGGTAACGAAAAGGCGGTTTGATTTGAATCAGAGAACTTTTACTGCTCTTTACGAACCATCGGGGCGTTTTCCTGCAACGAGCAACATGGCTTGCAACAGTTAGCCCTGTCGCCGAATTTTTTATGATACCAGTACTTGTTCTTGTCAGGTATTGGCGAGGTTGTTCGTCAGTGAGAGCGTGTGATGCTTTGTTTTTTCAGAGCAGATGCTAGTTCGCTGATCGAAGATTCGACGCGGGAGAAGCGCCCCTCGAGGGTTCAGGGCGATGGCTCCTGGACGTCTTTAATGTGCGCTGCCGGCAATGTAATCTCTTGCAGTTTGTCAGCAAGGGTTGCGAGCCTGTCAACGGCCATGTCGGCTTGCGATGCGAGGTTGGCGAGGATTGGTGCGTAGGATTTTGTTATGAAGTGTGTCCTCGAGGCTTCTGAGGTGACGTAAGAACTGCCATGGCTTCCTGTCGTCCAATAACTCTCGGTCGAAAAGCTGCTGGAGTCGCGTATCTTGGGAGAACGTGAGGCGTTCGCCGAGAGTTTCCCTGAAGCGTGTGTAGAACGTCTCCACGGACACGATTACCAGTATTTCCTGGACTTGAGCAGCAACCTTGGCGTCTATATGTAATTTCATCGGGAATCCTGCCGAGGTGAAACTGACCTTCTAGCTGCGCGAACCACTAAACTAGGCATTCGGCACAGAAGGTGGGACATCGTATCGAAACGCGTTGGAGCAGCGCACTATCGTCGATACCTCGCAGTTCTACGTTATCTGGCATAACGTTTATCATCACTTTAAAATAAAATAAAAGTTTAGGATGTATTCAGTGCTGCACAAGGACTTTGGGTGTCCTGCAATGCACCGAGATTCATAAAAACTCAAACGGAGCATGTAAACGACACAACACGAGCGCGTGCGAGACACGAAATCAACTCACAATGTGCACGCTTGAAATGCATTCCAATTTTGCTGAATAGTCGCGAGCTTTTACACGATATCATTAGCGGTTAAAACGCGACAAAATATTTACTCATATGACGTCGGGGTCACTAATTGTGGCGGTTTTTTCTATTCAGACACAATGATAACTGGTGGTTGTAGAATATGAAAGCTTTGTATTTATCGTATACGGATGTCTTTACTTTGAGTATATAAACCTAACTGAATTAAACTGAGCTATTAATCGGCAAGCGTGCGAGCTTAATACCTTCTGTTATGGAAGGTTCCATAATTGTCCCTAAATTTGTTTGTATAAAAATTATGCGTTTCACTTTTGAATAAGGAGAGGACGGTGATCAGTGTTTATGGCATAGGCACTTCCCTCCAGAATGTGCGGGAAGAATTTGATGGCTGCGAAAATTACCAACAGCTCTCGATCATGAATGCACTATCGAGTCTCTGTTGAGCTCACGTTTCGAGAGCAGAAACCGAGGGGCTTTCAGGTATTGTCCTCTAACTGTTCCACGGCTGTTCCTATAACAGAATCTGATGCATCAATTGAGACTGCCATAGGTGCTGTTGGAGACAGGAAGTGGACTCCAGCTGCTGAGGCAATCTTCTCTTTGCACTGGTCAAAGGCGGCCTCTGACTCTGTCGTCCAAGGGATCTTCCGCTTATCATTCTTCTTGGATTCCTTGGTGAAATCTGTGAGGAGAGCTTGGTCATCCGCTGCGTGGGAAAGATATTGTCGGTAATAGTTGATCATGCCGATGATCCTGCAGAGCTCGGTGACGGTCTCAGGATTCAGAAACTCAACTATGGCTTGGACCTTGATCTAAGGAGGAGAGAAACCATGACGATTAAACTTGTACAACAGGTAAACTTCTTCGTCTTTGCCAAATTGGCATTTGCTGGAGTTTATGCAGAGATTGTTGTCCTGGATGATCTTGAAGATGGTCTCCAGATGTTACAGATGCTCTTCACAGGTCCTGCCGAACAATCTGAGATCATCAGTGTAGCTGACTGCGAAGTCGATATTTTCCAAGAGTGTATATATTGACGCCGAAACATTTGCGCACCATTGCGCAGGCCTGAAAGCATGCCGAGGAACTCGGAGACACCGACAGGTGATGTGATGGCTGTCTTGACGATTTCTTTCTATGCCATTGGGATTAGGTAATATGCGCACACGAGGTCAAGGGTTGTGAAAACCTGGCGGCCATTACACAGTTGCAGGACATCCTCGATGATGGGTTGCGGGTACCGGTCAGGCACTGTGTGTTGATTGAGACCACGATAGTCTCCTATCGATCATCAGCCGCCCTGACTCTTCGGTATTATATGGATGGGGCTTGCCCACTGGCAACTGGAGGGTCTGATTACTCCACAATTTAGCAGGGATTGTATGTCATCATGTATTGCTTGCACCCTGTCACCAGCAAGTCGTGTAGGTCTTTCGGCAAATGGTGAATATCTGGAGAGAGGGCTGAGCTGTCATTGGTTACATTGGAGATACTGAAGACGCTGGTCTCGTGGAACTCTCCAGGTGCTGAAAGGTTAGTTTATGGATCGATAAGACGTTTGATCGTGAGGTTGGTGAGCAGAACGTAATGTGTGAAAAGGTCTGCATCGATGATGGGAGTTTTTACGTTGGCGAAAGTGAAATTCCACTTCTAGTCACGGCGATGGCCAATGTTGAGAGTGAATAGCTGTTGATGACAGCAGTTAGTTTAAGGTCTGCAGATTGAGAGGTGTAGCGACTCCAGGAACGGGTGACTACGGATATCACAGATCCTTAGTCGAATCCTTAGTTGGCCTTTGGATTTATCACAAACAAATATACGAAAATCTTTTATGGTGGCATTATTTTTAGAGTCCGGCCTGCCCCAGGCTGCCTCAGATGGAACCTAGTTCAACTGTTGCTGACGTGGTGTGCTGGAGCGTCAGCATGGAGGATAACACTGACTAGCCCTCTATCCACAACGCTCATGGTTTAATCAGAGACCCCTCTGGCCCGTACGGGTGGCCGTGAAAGAGGGTGACCGAGAGTGAAAGTGTGATCCTCTCTGGTTGATCTGTTCTACTTTGGAATGCAGCTGCTGGAAACAGTAGTACAGAGTCTCCACTGCCTTCTCCATGGCGATAAGCCTTTGCTCGTGGAGATTTTTTCGCCTGTTGTGATTTCGGTAGTCTGCAGCTGCCATCATACTTAGCCTACTGGTAGGAGAGATCCAAAGGTTGAGGGTGCCCGGTTGTCAGTGCATAGCCATGCGCTGTGCACCAGTATAAAAGCTAGTACATAAGCTTGTCCAAACATTGGTCAACTGACTGAGAAACACGTTTCATGATGTGCTGTTCAAGAAATGTATATTTTTCTTCAGCTGATGGGGCTTTGATTGTGTCTGTGATTTCTCTTATGTGCTGACTCTGCAAGGCCTCCATGACTGCGTCATATTTGCTGTTGTCATTTGTAATGCGTCCGTTCCTGAACTGGGTCTCTATTTGTGTGAACCAGGCGACAGTCTTCGCCACGTCCAGTCGGTGAGAATGAGCCAAGGAGATTTTCTAATAATGGCTGCCTTGTGCAGACTTTGTCGGTGTGCTTGGATTTTTCAGTACCTGATCGTGCTGGTTACTGTGTTTTTCGCCATATATTGGTTAACGTGGGAGAGGCATGCTGGAAGTTGGAGTCTATCTCGTGGCACGCATTGAATGGAGGTAAGTCGGTTGCGTAACGTAATTAGCCGGGATCACGTCGCGTTCATCAATTATGGGGATTTTCCGGTTCTCCCATAAATAGAGTAATATTTCGCGTATTATGAACAAACTATATTTATTCAGTCAACGTGGTTAGTACTTTTTAATTTAATACACCTGTTAGAACGCCACAGCTGCGATGGTTAGACAAAAACGAAGTAAAAACGACAATGGACTACCGGAGATAGTCGTCGGTGTTCGTTTGTCCTTTTGGGCGACTGGTATATGCTTGCGGCGTTGGCGCTGTTAGTGGGCTCCGTTCGTAACGGTGAGATGCGACTAACGCTCAGCAGCCATAAATATACTATCTCGTGATGCATTATTTCTCAAATTATTATCAAGACGATATCAGACAAGACCATACTATTCAATCTGAAATGATCGGAGCGATTAACTGTCACAGGCAGACAGGAAAAAAATTTGTCTCGTTTCTTCCGTGTCTTGCTTGTTTCCTCCGATTTACCCTCCGTCTTCTAACCCTTGCGAAGTACGATCTTTGGAACGTTTCATTCGGGCAAGGTTTACCGCTGGGATTTTCGATTTCGCTACATAAATAGGTAGCGTATTTTTTTATTCCATCTGTGACCGTTCTATTTTATTTCACAGTCACCATCGGACTTGAAGGAGAAGTTGAGACATTACAAATTAGACTAAATATAGTACCAATACAGCTAATTGATGCAACGGTTTGTGTCTCATGCAACTTTTCAATTGCACATTTTACGTTTTCGAATGGACCTTTCTACTCATGACGTTTCAATACATGCATAAAAATACGTAACATACGTCAACCTCAAAGAAAAAAAACGGGAATGAGTCATAGTTCAGTGAGCTGTTCATATCAATGATTTTGGATGGACCCGGAACAACTCGTGCCAGCACCGGAACATTTACTATGGAGTGTAAATGTTTTTTGCGGTGATCCGTAACAACTTGCTTTAGCGCGCAGCGAATATTCCGGTGCTGATGTGTGAATTTTTGCAGGTCCTTCGAACCGAAACATACTTGGCCGAAGGCATGTACAATGATGGTGTAGAGTAACTAACTAACTACTTTTTTCACGAATTGCCGATCCGCTAGTACGACGCTGGTAGACTCCACCATGCCTTTCTTCGTTTTCACCACATTCGTGAATATTTTCGGCTAAATAATAATAATTTCATATTACGAACATTTTTATAAAATAAGGCAACTCATTTTATAATTTATTAATACCATTATTTCTAAATTAGGTGCATTTCGCATAATTTCTAAGGTGATTTCAGTTATTTACGAATTGTTTATTACGGGAATTTGAAGCTTAACAATATATTATTCCCTGATTTGTTCTGATTCCGAATGATTATAAAACAGAACTGTACAGTTACTAAAAAATTACGAGTTCTGAAACATGTCTTGTGCCAACAATAGTTTATTATGTCATGTCATCAGGTTATATTAATATCAAGGCTTGCAATATCAATTCACATTCGTCATATAATATTTTTATCGCCCAGCGGCGTTGTGACTTTCATTGCGGCATCCCCAGTTCACCGGGAACTGGACAAGCGTACCAACAAAAACTTTACCGACATGAAACACTACCGAAATAATCCCTACCAACGTACCACTTCAACCCACCAAACTGATTTTCCGACAAGCCTGCCGCGTTAGACCACTATCGATGGTGCAACGGTATCACGGAACAACCGTACCATGCGACAAGCCTACCGAATTATACTTTCGACCAATGGTGTTCGGACCACTGAATCCGTGAAACTTTACCGCGAGACAACCGTATCCAGTGACAAGCCTACCGCAGAATAACACTACCGATCTAACAAGCCTAGCGCGATACAATCCTACCGGCCAAATTAAATTCATTCTTCAATAGTTTTTCATTCGTAATTTTTACACGGATGAAACAGTTTAATAGAAAAACGTAGCGAATGTGCAAAATAAATGAAGTGAGTCGTTATGGCTGTGGCTTCCACTGAAATATACTATTTACTGGAAAGGGCATTGCTATGCCAGACTTGTTAACGGAAAACAAGCCAGAGCGGAGTAGATTTTGGGGGCCACCTCTCACTCTCTCAACGGTGCGCATGCGCGTAACGTGCCAAATGACACACGGTACAAGCGAGTTCAGAAGCTCAGGTTGAGTTATGCGCAGTGAATTGATGTGTTAAAGATGGTTTTGATGCTAGAAGGATAAATAAATATTGGGACGTTCTACTTTTTCATTACAGTATTGGAAAGATCAAATAGAGATCAGGAACTCGAAGCATGTTCTTGAATTTAATGAATTAATTCCTCTTGAAATAAAAGTTTATATCATTCAAATATCAACTTTCTGTTGTCAGGAATTATATTGGACATACCGAAATTTGAAATTATGAATACTGAGGACGGTACTGACTCTGAGGAGGTACTGCTCCTTGTGACGAGTGTGAAGTTTGCAGCGCGAGGTATCGGTAAGTCAGAGTTCGGCTTGCTTTCGGCGAGCCTCGTATCCGACTTACCGACGCCTCGCGCTGCAAACTTCACACTCCTCACGAACCTCCGCTTACCGTCCTTATGACACAATATACTATTTTCCCACGCTTCACGGCGTGTGGTTGGGACATAACTTTATCCATAGCCTAATGAAGAAATACCTCATGATTCTACAATTTTCATCTTCATATTTCTTACTTTGTGTTTGCCTTTATGATACGTCAGGATTTTTCCATCAGCATCGTTCTCCAGCAATTCTCCAAATACTTTGAGGGTTTTTGGCGCTACTCCAAATTCCTTGGCCTTCCATTGCCGCATTTTACGTACATTGTTATGCAACCGCTTTGGCAAATCAGGAAATCTATGAGAAATAGAACAAGAACAGAAGGACAAATGGATGCGCATTAAGTAGGAAAGACAAGTGATATATCTTCACGAGTGCTCGAAGAGCTTTCGAATTGTAGAATTTGTGTAGCTCTGACTTGAAGTATATTTCAAATGATATTATTTTATGAGAAGCGCATTCATCATTACAATGTATGATAAGGGAGGTTTTATGGGTCTAGTATATGTGTGGAAGCTAAAAATCTAAATTCCTTCAGTAGAAACAGTACTTTTATCTCATTTTTCGTCACTGAGGCCCGATAAGTGATACTTAGGGTGGCCGTGTTTAGAGGGGGTAAGTGGCGTTTAGCAGGACGATACCGTTAAACGATAGAATGCTACCAGGTATGGTAAGTGAGGTTTAACAGGCCTAGGTAGGTAAAATCATACGGTTATTAGATGAGTAACCTCCACAACTTTTGTGCAAGTCGACACATGAAGTGAGCAGCTATGGTTGTGGCTTCGGTGGTTTTGGCCAATATAGCCGTCGCTTAGGGGTGCAATTCAGCGATCCTGTCTACGCTGTCGGTAACAGAGTAGATAGAATGCCATCTTGTTGATTATTTTTTGAGAGCTTTGGTTGGAAATAGTACATTCATGGCCGAGCCATGGAAAACAGATCACCTTTCCCCACGTTCAAGATTGCCTTCCGAGCCGAAGGCCAACCCCCCCCCCCCCCC
>NW_021680699.1:345730-352336 GCF_001412515.2 Diachasma alloeum
AGCGCATGCCGGAGGCTGCGCCCCCACCCCGCCCCATCCCCTTAACGGGCCTTCGTGACTAAAAATTGTATATGTCATTCGGACGGTAGCATCCTTATCATTCAATATAATATAATATAATATAATACAATATAATATTAGTATTCCTGATAGAAAGTATTTTTTTTTTATGTCGGTATGTTATTAGCTTATATTAATCACTCACTCGGTCTGCACTGTTGCAAAAACCTTGCCGGGTTTGTCCCTGACAGTCAACGTCGCTTCTTTGAGGCGTTTGATGAACTGTCTATTCCTGGGTATATTGGGATTGGCACAATGCTGGTGGAACGGGGTTGGATCGGTAAGGAATTTGGTGCCATCCCATACCACACCGTACTCTGCGCTCCTTCTTGGGGTTATTTTTCTAGTTGCACACCCAGTACCTACATAAATATTCATGAGCATTACCAGGGCTGGAATTCTTCGTGTGCAGGGAACCCCGAAAAACTTATATTTCAACCAATAGCAGCCATGCATCCCAATAAGTCCCAGATTTTGCATTGGAAGATCTGATTGATTGAAATCGACGATGTGTAGTGAACCCTAAATTCGAAGAATTGGAGCCAAGGCTTTTTCTTTTGGTTCCTATACTAAATTTCTGCCCTCAACCATTAATCTTGTGTACTCATTTGAAAACTTATTCAATGCTTATCTAAATTACACCTGATTTGTCAAATTCCAACTATTTGTCATGTATCTATGAACGTGTTTATACAAAAACGAGCATTTTATATTATTGGACACTGTTTACGATTATTCTGATTCCAACAAATTATATAAAAGTTCCCTCGCGAAGTTATACTTAATGGAAGTGCCGCGAGGGTATCAAAGATCATACATTTTTGTAAATGAGGTCTTTAGTCGGAGCAGGTCCAACAGCGGGTGTGATGAGTGTACTATCGTGCGTAGGAATTTATTCCAAAACCAATGGAACAAAAACCCACACACACGGATCCTCTCGGCGAGGAACTCCTTTATTTTCCGAGACCTTTCGCAGGTTGGAAGGTATTGCAACGTTGCGCGTACCCGGGTGGTGTATAGGGAGATACTGTCACTATTCTCAACTATATTCGGAACAGAGGGGACCGAAAAAATCACATAAGTTCAAGACTTCCAAAACTCAGCGGACTTCGCGAGAGTCATAATCAACGGGCACTTGCAAAATCTTCATATTAGGACCAGATGAAGAATATACGGGAGAGGCAGAAACCTACGATGCCAGGAAAGTTCGCCCGAAGAACAAGTTGCAATACTCAGAGGTGCTCAAATGAGTGAAGCAGCAGATCCCTGCTGAGCAGATTCACGCTTACGTGGACAAGATCCGCAAAACCGCTCCAGCAGATATATTGATAATGCTGGCAAAATATAAAGATTTCAAAGCTCAGGACTTGCATCAGACGATAGCCGAGTTCCTCGCACATTAGGCTGATGTCTCTAATTAAGGTCCACAAGAGGATATGGAGATTATGGATGTTGATGAGCTGACGACGAAGGAAAAAGTGCTCGATGCCTTGAAACTTGCAGCTGGGGTGGATCACGAAATCCACCCGGACGCAATCAGGTCTTTGCGCAAGGCCTATGGAGGAACACAGACTGCATCGGTGTCGGCGGCTGCAGCGATCGTGAATAAACTCGTAGGGGAACATGGAAAATTTTGCATACCATGGGTCAACTCACGGATACAAATAGATTGGTCACATTTGTGTACTGCTGGCACTATTGACATCTCGTCTTCAAGTACAAGAGTAAAGTGGACCGAGCGGGGCTCTGTACAAAGTACGGAGAAGCTGGATACAAAACTGCTCTCAGCGAGAAGGAAGCTTGGTGTGCCTTATGTATAGCAAAAGGCCAAACGAATTACTCTGGCCATATTGCTGGTAGATTCCCTCTCTTCAGGGAGGCACTCCACAATATCAATAACAAATGGTAATGTGGATACTGCAGCTCAACCTCAAGCAAAAGTCGTAACGCCGCTATGTAGTCTTGCGGCAAGTGCCCATTTCATAATGTTGCGATTACTGATGAGCCTGTATTTGTAGTAGAAGAGCAGGAATTCATTTCTAAAACTTTGACCTACCAACAAGCCTCATCTTTTATGAATTCATGGACTTCCTTTGTATACTGAGGACGTGAAGCAGCACTTTCCCGTGGCAATAACTGGGGACTTCAATGCTTGGGCAATCGATTGGAGCACTAAAGATACAAAAGCAGGCGAGCAAGCACAATTGGAGACCATGTCCTCAGTAGGACATTACCCTACTAAACCCTGCAGAGGTATCTGCTAGTCGAAGGATCTGTCCAACACCTATGAAAACAAACGAAAGCGATTGGATAGGGAGCATATTCGATCGAAAGAAAGCTCTCGATTCGAGAGAAAGCTGAACACGATAACATAAATATGGAAAATGCTGCAAAGAAATACCGAAGAGTATACCTGCAAAATTATAAAATAACAGGTCGTGCGCAACATCGACACCCTAGCTGACCGAGATATCGAGCGAAACAGGGAGTAGGTGGAAGTCTCTGTGCGCAGTTTAACTGCTAGAAAAATAATCCCAAACATGAGTAATACTGGAAGAACAGAAGATTGGCGGTCGCTATCAAAGAGCAATGGATCAGGATAAGAAGCGGAAGCGTCGGCTAAAGTCTGAATAAGAGTTTTAAAGACCCAAGCTGTAGGACATCTACAGAGAAAGAAGAAGCGCAGCCGAACATTTTGACGTGTAACCCTAGCTTGGTGAAAGCAAATATTTGCAAAGAGGCGGTGAAAGTCATAGAGTAGTTTGAGGCACATTGGGACCCCATCAGCAAATGGCTCAATGACCTGTTGATGTGCCTTTAAGCCCACCCAGTGATAGAAATCTGTCTCTTTTCAAGATAATTTGAGAAGCTGCGAACTGAACGAAATAATCGTGGAACTGAAGACATAAGAAGGCTATCGGCACGGCCATGGGGGTCGTAATGGAACCCAAAGCTTCACGAGTGTGATGTGTTTTAATGGAGGATTAATATTCTACTGAAGGTTTATAAATACTAATGCAATAAATTGTATTAGATAAATATAAATATGAAAAAAAATTTCTACAGAAGGAAAGGAATTATTATTGGAACTTAACATACGTGTTGCCACTTGGTAGATTGTTACTCCAGTTGTACACATAACCATTGACAATCATGGAGCCGTGGGACTTCCGGAGTTTCTTCCCTTTCCTGTTGGAGGCGGGAGAGGTGTTCGCAGCTGAGGATGTAGATGGGATGGCATGAACATCATCAGGGAGGCATTCGGTGGTGGGGATGGGAACATATTCGGGATCGTCAATAGAAGAATCACAATGACTGAAAATGTTTCAGGAAGCTAATGAATGTGGAATCGTGATAGAATGTTCACAGGGACGATCGAGGGTTACACAATCTTTGATCTGCGGATTAAACGTCTGCTGCAGAATTACAAAAAAATAAAACAAATATTTATTTCATTTTTATCGTTAAAGAAGTTCGTAGCGATAAAAATTAAATAAATCCAAACTCAAATTGGGGTGATCAGAGAGGGTGAAGTTTCATGTGGTTGGGTTGCATGCGGAGTCGGATACACAATAGCAGGAGAAAGCACATAATCATGCTCCAAATGAATTACTGGAAAATCACGCACAGGATGGGTCATAACAAGGCCACATGAGCTTTTGCTGTGTGGAAAAATAGTAAATTACAATACAGTATCCATAATTGTCAATGTAGTTGATGACCCGTGTATGAATTTGACCGCAGATTAAACCGCAATAGGGGTAATGCGATCAGAGATTATAGGGGAGATCTGCCACGGCAATGTAAACGTTTCGACTGGATTTTGTCGTAGTGGTGGCGCATGAACTAAACGCGAGTACACTTTTGTTGGTAAAATAGGGGGGTATACTAATGTCGGTATTCCTCCCCTGAGTGAGAAAGGAATATGTATCGCGTTCGCTCCCACACATTGTCATCTCCATCGCGTTGGCACGTGCCCGCCCTTCGCCAAACTTAACGAGTGCGAGTGAGAAAGAAAATGGAGAAGAAAGAGAAAGAAAACATTCCAACTCGTTTGAACGGTTGGAAAGTTTTCGTTGTTCTCCAGCGATCTACACATAATGGGACTAATTCAATAATAATAGATTAATGAATAAGATTTTTCGCAGATTATTGCGAGATTTAGATGAATGGTTTGCGTCCTTCAGTGACCATAAAAAATTGTCTCCAATCGACAATATCTCCCGATGGAATGGAACGCTAGGAATAAATCAAGTATGAATTTGGATCTTTAAAAAAATAATCGAGAGTGACAAAAAATCAGGGAGTTCCACTCTGTCATTATGGAGTTATTGACGAGTGAATTTCAGTCACTGCACTCTGATATTTCTCTATTGTCTGTATTTACCGACAAAAAAAACGTTGTTCTTCGGAATCGATGTCTTTTTTAGGCAGCTGCATTTCTGAAATGCAATGAGCAAGCAATATTAAAATTAAGTCATTTTGTAAAAAATTTCCAGTGACATGATCTTGAAAATCAAAGGAAAGCCTTGAATTCAGGAATGATGTCTGTAGGTTTCAGTAATATTTTCGCAGAAATTCCGGGAACATTTATTGGGAAATTTATCGCGTTGCCGTAATACAGAAATTTCAAGGAATTTCGTCATTGCAAATTAATTTTTTTTATAAATTTCAGTCCAATTATATGTGTACGTCCACGTGAAAAGGGCCCATTTTGTCGCATCTAATTTACGAGATATTCACATTTTTCTCTCCACTCCATTTATCCCAATGTTAAATTGATTTTTTGATCTTCTATTCGGACGTCACACGGAGAAAAATAAATCGGTAAAAGTCTTGCGATCGCAAGGAGTTTCCCGAAGATCCCCATTTTTCATGCACGAAGAACAATGAAGCTTTTTGGAATCTTCGGGAAATTCTATTCTATCTTACTCAAGTAGGAGCGGAGGAATGAATTTTCAAAAGCGCCGAGTAACCCCGAACGGCTCTGCGGAGGGGCTCCTCCGAATGGAAAGAACATTTCTCCCCCCCTTGTGGCCCGTATGGCGGGGGCCGCAGGAGCACAGACATCAACTCCGTTACCCCTCCCTGTAACATTAAATAGACTTAATCAAATAATCAAGTAAGGGAGTTTGACCCTCTTGACCCTCGTAATCTATTGTTCCTTGTTGTACCTTGTGACCCGTATGGCTCTTATGACCTTAAAGGTCCCTGCGGGCCGCAGGAGCACAAAGATCACCTCCGTTACCCCTCCTTGTAACATGAAATAGACTTAATCAAATAATCAAGTAAGGGAGTTTTACCCTCTTGACTCTCGTAATCTATTTTTCCTTGATTATTGGATTAATTTCATATTACATATTACTATTTCATATTACAAGGAGGGGTAACGGAGGTGATCTTTGTGCTCCTGCGGCCTGCAGGGACCTTTAAGGTCATAAGAGCCATACGGGTCACAAGGTACAACAAGGAACAATAGATTACGAGGGTCAAGAGGGTCAAACTCCCTTAATTGATTATTTGATTAAATCTATTTCATGTTACAAGGAGGGGTAACGGAGGTGATCTTTGTGCTCCTGCGGCCTGCAGGGACCTTTAAGGTCATAAGAGCCATACGGGTCACAAGGTACAACAAGGAACAATAGATTACGAGGGTCAAGAGGGTCAAACTGCCTTACTTGATTATTTGATTAAGTCTATTGCACGTTGAAAGGAGGGGTAACGGAGGTGATGTTTGTGTTCCTGCGGCCCCCGACATACGGGTCACAAAGTACAACAAGAAACAATAAATTACGAGGGTCAAGAGGGTCAAACTCCCTTAATTGATTATTTGATTAAATCTATTTCATGTTACAAGGAGGGGTAACGGAGGTGATGTTTGTGCTCCTGCGGCCCCCGCCATACGGGTCACAAGGTACAACAAGGAACAATAGATTACGAGGGTCAAGAGGGTCAAACTCCCTTACTTGATTATTTGATTAAGTCTATTTCATGTTACAAGGAGGGGTAACGGAGGTGATCTTTGTGCTCCTGCGGCCCGCAGGGACCTTTAAGGTCACAAGAGCCATACGGGTCACAAGGTACAACAAGAAACAATAGATTACGAGGGTCAAGAGGGTCAAACTCCCTTACTTGATTATTTGATTAAGTCTATTTCATGTTACAAGGAGGGGTAACGGAGGTGATCTTTGTGCTCCTGCGGCCCGCAGGGACCTTTAAGGTCATAAGAGCCATACGGGTCACAAGGTACAACAAGGAACAATAGATTACGAGGGTCAAGAGGGTCAAACTCCCTTACTTGATTATTTGATTAAGTCTATTTCATGTTACAAGGAGGGGTAACGGAGGTGATCTTTGTGCTCCTGCGGCCCGCAGGGACCTTTAAGGTCATAAGAGCCATACGGGTCACAAGGTACAACAAGAAACAATAGATTACGAGGGTCAAGAGGGTCAAAGTCCCTTACTTGATTATTTGATTAAATCTATTCCATTTTACAAGGAGGGGTTACGGAGGTGATGTTTGTGCTCCTGCGGCCCCCGCCATAC